>NW_021703769.1:45500388-45620020 GCF_005190385.1 Monodon monoceros | reverse complement strand
GCTTGTGATTGGTCTGTTTATATTTTCTATTTCTTCCTGGTTCAGTCTCGGAAGGTTGTGCTTTTCTAAGAATTTGTCCATTTCTTCCAGGTTGTCCATTTTATTGGCATATAGTTGCTTGTAGTAATCTCTCATGATCCTTTGTATTTCTGCAGTGTCAGTTGTTACTTCTCCTTTTTCATTACTAATTCTATTGATTTGAGTCTTCTCCCTTTTTTTCTTGATGAGTCTGGCTAATGGTTTATCAACTTTGTTTATCTTCTCAAAGAACCAGCTTTTAGTTTTATTGATCTTTGCTATCATTTCCTTCATTTTTTTTCATTTATTTCTGATCTGATCTTTATGATTTCTTTCCTTCTGCTAACTATGGGGTTTTTTTGTTGTTGTTCTTCTTCTTCTTTCTCCAGTTGCTTTGGGTGTAAGGTTAGGTTGTTTATTTGAGGTGTTTCTTGTTTCTTGAGGTAGGAATGTATTGCTATAAACTTCTCTCTTAGAACTGCTTTTGCTGAATCCCATAGGTTTTGGGTCATCGTGTTTTCATTGTCATTTGTTTCTAGGTGTTTTTTGATTTCGATTTCTTCACTGATCTCTTGGTTTTTTAGTAGTGTGTTGTTTAGCCTCCATGTGTTTGTACATTTTAGAGATTTTTTTTCCTGTAATTGATATGTAGGCTCATAGCGTTTGGTCAGAAAAGATGCTTGATATGATTTCAATTTTCTTAAATTTACAAAGGCTTGATTTGTGAACGAAGATATGATCTATCCTGGAGAATCCTCCATGAGCACTTGAGAAGAAAGTGTATTCTGTTGTTTTTGAATGGAATGTCCTATAAAATCAATTAAGTCCATCTTGTTTAATGTATCATTTAAAGATTGTGTTTCCTTATTTATTTTCATTTTGGATGATCTGTCCATTGGTGAAAGTGGGGTGTTTACGTCCCCTACTATTATTGTTTTACTGTCAATTTCCCCTTTTATGGCTGTTAGTATTTGCCTTATATATTGAGGTGCTCCTATGTTGGGTGCATAAATATTTACAATTGTTATATCTTCTTCTTGGATTGATCCCTTGATCATTATGTAGTGTCCTTCTTTGTCTCTTGTAATAGTCTTTATTTTAAAGTCGAATTTGTCTGATATAAGAATTACTACTCCAGCTTTCTTTTGATTTCTATTTGCATGGAATATGTTTTTCCTTCCCCTCACTTTCAGTCTGTATGTGCCCTAGGTCTGAGGTGGGTCTCTTGTAGACAGCATACATACGGGTCTTGTTTTTGTATGCATTCAGCCAGTCTGTGTCTTTTGGTTGGAGCATTTAATCCATTTACATTTAAGGTAATTATTGAAATGTATGTTCCTATTACCATTTTCTTTATTGTGTTGGGTTTATTATTGTAGATCTCTTCCTTGTCTTGTGTTTCCTGCCTAAAGTAGTTCCTTTAGCATTTGTTGTAAAGCTGGTTTGGTGGTGCTGAATTCTCTTAGCTTTTGCTTATCTGTAAAGGTTTTAATTTCTCTGTCGAATCTGAATGAGATCCTTGCTGGGTAGAATAATCTTGGTTGTAGGTTTTCCCTTTCATCACTTTAAATATGTCCTGCTGCACCCTTCTGACTGGCAGAGTTTCTGCTGAAAGATCAGCTTTTGACCTTATGGGGATTCCCTTGTATGTTATTTGTTGCTTTTCCCTTGCTGCTTTTAATATTTTTTCTTTGTATTTAGTTTTTGATAGTTTGATTAATATGTGTCTTGTTGTGTTTCTCCTTGTATTTATCCTGTATGGGATTCTGTGCCTCCTGGACTTGATGGATTATTTCTTTTCCCATGTTAAGGAAGTTTTTGACTATAATCTCTTCAAATATTTTCTCAGTCCCTTTCCTTTTCTCTTCTTCTTCTGGGACCCCTGTAATTTGAATGTTGGTGCATTTAATGTTGTCTCAGAGGTCTCTGAGACTGTCCTCAATTCTTTTCATTCTATTTTCTTTATTCCGGTCTGTGGTAGGTATTTCCACTATTTTATCTTCCAGGTCACTTATCCGTTCTTCTGCCTCAGTTATCCTTCTGTTGGTTTCTTCTAGAGAATTTTTAATTTCATTTATTGTGTTGTTCATCATTGTTTGCTCTTTAGTTCTTCTAGGTCCTTGTTCAACGTTTCTTGTACTTCCTCCATTCTATTTCCAAGATTTTGGATCATCTTTACTATCATCACTCTGAATTCTTTTTCAGGTAGACTACCTATTTCCTCTTCATTTGTTTGGTCTGGTGGGTTTTTACCTTGCTCCTTCATCTGCTGTGTATTTCTCTGTCTTCTCATTTTGCTTAACTTACTGTGTTTGGGGTCTCCTTTTTGCAGGCTGCATGTTTGTAGTTCCCATTGTTTTTGGTGTCTGCCCCCAGTGTGTAAGGTTGGTTCGGTGGGTTGTGTAGGCTTCCTGGTGGAGGGGACTGGTGCCTGTGTTCTGGTGGATGAGGCTGGATCTTGTCTTTCTGGTGGGCAGGACCACGTCCGGTGGTGTGTTTTGGGGTGTCTGTGAACTTATTGTGATTTTAGGCAGCCTCTCTGCTAATGGGTGGGGTTGTGTTTCTGTTTTGCTAGTTGTTTGGCATGGGGTGTCCAGCACTGGAGCTTGCTGTTCGTTGAGTGGAACTGGGTCTTAGCGTTGAGATGGAGATCTCTGGAAGACCTCTCGCTAATTGATATTACGTGGGGCCGGGAGGTCTCTGGTGGACCAATGTCCTGAACTTGGCTCTCCCACCTCAGAGACTCAGGCCTCACACTCGGCCAGAGCACCAAGACCCTGTCAGCCACACGACTCAGAAGAAAAGGGAGGGAAAAAAAAGAAAGAGAAAGAAGAAAGAAATAAAATAAATAAACTTATTAAAATTAAAAATAATTTTTAAAATTTAAAGTAATTTCAAAAAAGAAAGGAAAGAAGAGAGCAGCCAAACCAATAAACAAATCCACCAATGATAACAAGTGCTAAAAACTATACTAAAAAAAAAAGAACAAAACAAAACACACACAAAAAATCGGAGACAGAACCCTGGGATAAATGGTAAAAGCAAACCTATACAGACAAAATCACACAAAGAAGCATACATATACACACTCACAAAAGAAGAAAAAGGAAAAAATATATGTATATAAAAATAAAGGAAGAGAGCAACCAAATTAATAAACAAATCTACCAATGATAATAAGCTCTAAATACTAAACTGAGATAAACATAAAACCAGAAACAAATTATATGCAGAAAACAAACCCCAAGTCTATAGTTGCTCCCAAAGTCCACCACCTCAAATTTTGGGATGCTTCATTGTTGATTCAGGTATTCCACAGATGCAGGGTACATCAAGTTGATTGTAGAGATTTAAACCACTGCTCCTGAGGCTGCTGGGAGAGATTTCCCTTTCTCTTCTTTGTTCGCACAGCTCCTGGGGTTCAGCTCTGGATTTGGCCCCGCCTCTGGGTGTAGGTCACCCTCTGGTGTCTGTTCTTTGCCCAGACAGGAGGGGGTTAAAGAAACGGCTTATTAGGGGGCTCTGGCTCACTCAGGCCTTGGGGGAGGGAGGGGTATGGAATGCGGAGTGAGCCTGCAGTGGTAGAGGCCAATGTGACGTTGCAAAAGTCTGAGGCGTGCCGTGTGTTCTCCTGGGGAAGATGTCCCTGGATCATGGGACCCTGGCAGTGGCGGGCTGCACGGGCTCCCAGGAGGGGAGATGTGGATGGTGACCTGTGCTTGTGCACAGGATTCTTGGTGGCTGCAGCAGCAGCCTTAGCATTTCATGCCCATCTCTGGTGTCTGTGCTGATAGCCGCAGCTCGCGCCCGTCTCTGGAGCTCGTTTAGGTGGTGCCCTGAATCCCCTCTCCTCGTGCACCCTGAAATAATGGTCTCTTGCCTCTTAGGCAGTTCCAGACTTTTTCCCGGACTGCCTACCGGCTAGCCGTGGTGCACTATCCCCCTTCAGGCTGTGTTCACGCCGCCCACCCCAGTCCTCTCCCTGGGATCTCACCTCCAAAGCCCGAGCCTCAGCTCCCAGCCCCCGCCTGCCCCAGCGGGTAAGCAGACAAGCCTCTCAGGCTGGTGAGTACTGGTCGGCACCAATCCTCTGTGCGGGAATCTCTCCACTTTGCCCTCTTCACCTCTGTTGCTGTGCTCTTCTCCGTGGCTCCAAAGCTTCCCCCCGCCCATTTCCCGTCTCTGCCAGTGAAGGGGCTTCCGAGTGTGTGGAAACCTTTCCTCCTTCACAGCTCCCTCCCAGAGGAGCAGGTCTTGTCCCTATTCTTTTGTCTCTGTTTTCTCTTTTTTCTTTTGCCCTACCCAGGTATGTGGGGAGTTTCTTGCCTTTTGGGAAGTCTGAGGTCTTCTGCCAGCGTTCAGTAGGTGTTCTGTAGGAGTTGTTCCACGTGTAGATGTATTTCTGATGTATTTGTGGGGAGGAAGGTGATCTCCATGTCTTACTCCTCCGCCATCTTGAAGATCCCCCCCCCCGCCATATATGCATTTTGCATTTAATATATACAGGACCATTTTTATCCTTGGATACCTGTAGGAAAATGCCATCATTTTGGAAGGGCATTATTTAACAGGAAGAATGCCTTTTATCGCTCTTGAATTTGAGTGTTTTCAAAACCTTTGGGGCCACACCTTCATTTTATTTCATTAAAAATGGGTCCTTCATAGGGCTGTAGAAGTTGAGAATGGTTAGGCAACTACATGCTAAGTCAATGAGCTTTTTTTAAGAGACACAGATATAACATAATAGTAATTTGTCATTGATTCTCCAAACCATTTCCCTGCCATAGATTTGCTTTCTCCCTGCCTTTTGCTGTCTGTTCACCCCAGAGAGGTCATTTCTCCGGTTTGTGGCTGACTCTGTACTGACAGTGATACCTGGAGGTAGCCAAGTAGCTGAACCCTAACAGACAGGATTTCCTGGGTGTGATGTGGGGCACAGAGGACATTTCTAAACACTTGGCACCACTCCAGGTGGGAAGGGGAGGGACGTGGAGCCACTTGAGGTTATCCTGGCACCTGTGCTAGCATCCCCACATTGGGAATCAGTGAGTCACTGTGTCCCTGAAAAGCCAACAGTGGGTCTCCCTTGTCCATGCTCGAGTATTGCGTCAAATAACCATATTTTCAATGATTATATAACTACTTGTTCAGGCTGTTATCTAATTAAAAACAAGTGAATTTCATCACCCTTATCAAATCTAAGATGCCATTATTATTAGATGGACCCTTACTTTATGTACCGTTAAGAAAAAAACATGGCCGATTAAACTGTGACACAATGTCTTAATAAGAGCCCTGAACAGAATATGAATCAGTCATATAAGTCTCATTGCTTTGAAATTTCTTTTATCTATTCAGAGAGGAGAGCCAATTTACGTACCCTTCAATTGCATTGTTTGCTGCGTGATGGGAAAAAAACTTTTGCATGTGTCTTGGTAACAAAATGTGACACAGCTTCGTCTGCTTGTAGGTATCTATCATCCCTGGTTTGTTCCTGTAAAGCATTCGATTGTTTCATTGCAAGAAAATATGGAATTGCAGCCATTCCCTCCGATGACTAATATTTGCTTCATTAATATCAAATTTGCACCCTGCCGCTCGATTTCTGGGCCTGCATGGGAACATATTAAGTGTTCATTTCGATGCCAAATCATGCTGTAATCTTTTTGAAGGCGTTGTCAGCAGCAGTTAAACTCAACACATGTTGTCCCATAACACACATGACTCTCCGGAAATGATGACAGTGAACAGCCTTGACCAAGTCACCTGTTCCCAGGAAAGGACAACTGTGTCACTGCTGCTACCTGGCCAATCCCAACGGCTAAGGTGACATTGACCATGAGGCTGATTTCAGGGATGCTAATGTGGAAAAAATGTGCATCCTAGAACTGGCAAAATTCAGTAAAGTCACTAAACTTCCAGAACACCTTTTCTCCCCACATATAAATGTATAAGAATGGTTGCCAGTGATTGTCATGGGGTGGCAATAATTTGAACTTTTAAAAACATTTGCAAAATAATGATAATAGCCAGGTTGGGAATATGGGTGTAGGAGGGATTGGGACAGATGGAGTTGATAAGAAAAATATAAGAAAAATGCAAGTTAAAGAAATTTACTCATTGAATTATAGAGGCTTAAGGAACAACAGCAAAGACCATGAGTTGCCCCCAATATCCATTCCTCCCTTTAGCCTTAGTAAAGAGATCTCAATTTTGTGCAAGGCAGCAATGCACCCAACTAAGAGAATATGTTTCCCAGCCTCCCTTGCATCTGGCATGACCATATGACTCAATTTTGGCCACTGAGCTGGAAGTAGAAGTAGTTGGAATGGGAATTCTGAGATGGCTGCTTAAAGGGTGTGGCTCACTGGAAGGAAGGGCCTTTTTTCTTTCCTTCCTTCTCCTTCCTGCTCCCTGGAATGAGGACGTGATATCTGGATGTCCGGCAGCCATCCTAGGCCATCCTTGAGGATTGAAGCCATGCACTAGGATGGGGAGTTAGGCAGGTAGAAGTCTGGCTCTGCCTCAGTAGCCCTGGATTATGTATTTCCAGATTTCTTTTGCATAAGTGAGAAATTATCTTCTATCCTGTTAAAGCCTCCGTTTTCTGTTTAAGCTGCATTTTCTGTTGTATGCAGCCAAGCCCAATCCTAACTGAAACAGGACCCTCTTCTTTAGCTAGGGTTCAAGCTCCCACTGTTTGCCTGGGATAATGTGAAGAATGTAAAGGAATTAAAGGTATTATAGTTCTTTAAAGAAATGAGAATTCTTCATGGGTAGGGTTACTAATAATTTTGCAGAGGCCAAATTAGTGCCTCATTCACTTCCCAAACTTTACTGTGTGCCTAGCTTGTGCCTGGTGCAGTGGTGGGGATGCTGCAGGAACCCCAGCCCACCCTTTGGCCCACGTTGCACGGTTTTGAGTGCACTCCTCCCCGTGATAGGAGAGCAAGCCAGAAAGGGTCTTTGAGTCATTGTCACTCTCAGCAGATGCCAGAGACAGAACAGTGTGCATTTTCCCCACATGCTGGAGCTGCAAGAAGTGTTAGAAGCTCCCCATACCCTAACAAAGAGAAAGGTTAAGGGAATCCTTCAGAAAACGAGGCTCAAAACCATGGCGTTGTCTTGACAGCCTCCTCATGTTCTGCTAGGACAGAGGTGATGGCGTTCCTATCATAGTTTTTCTTTTTTTTTTTTTTGCGGTACGCGCGCCTCTTACTGTTGTGGCCTCTCCTGTTGCGGAGCCAGACGCGCAGGCTCAGCAGCCATGGCTCACGGGCCCAGCCGCTCTGCGGCATGTGGGATCTTCCCGGACCGCGGCATGAACCCGTGTCCCCTGCATCGGCAGGCGGACTCTCAACCACTGTGCCACCAGGGGAGCCCCCTATCGTAGTTTTGAGCCCTTTTAATGATCTTAGCTGAAAGGTTTTTCAAAATTGCATTTTGTGTCTGTGGAAGAGATGCCCGACTTATTGGTTCTAGTTTACATGTCTGTATCTCCCTACTCTTTATGTATTTGGTAAATATTGCAATACTTTGACCCCAGGAGGTCAATTTGTTTACTTTGAACTCTGAAACTGACACTGATATTTATAGCGCTGTCAACCTGTCATTATTTGTTTTGATCAAATTGGGGAAAGGGGAGCTTCTCAAAAAGAAGAGAGAGAATGGAAAAGTGTAAGGAGAAAAAATTACATTTATAAAGCAAAAATAGGCTTATTAAGAATTTCAGAAATTCCATTTCTAATGGCTTTGAATCTCTCCATCTTCCATTTTCTTGCCTGGACAGAGCTCCCTTTGAAGTCTTTGGAAGCTTTCTAGAAGAAAAAATATATACACATGGGTGTGGAGCTCCTTGTTTCGCCCTTTTAAAACGTGTTTTTCGAAGATTTGCCTTTCATATTGCAGATGCGAGAGAGGATGTGCAATTTTACCTTGTGTAACATCTTTGCCTGAAAAGCTCCAAGTATTTGTAGACGTTTTTTAATGAATAGTTCCCGTGTTTGCCTGCTGAGGAAGCAGAGGTTTGTGTAATTTACTTCCATTTTACACCTGAGGAAACTGATGTTTAAGAAAAAGAGGCTCAGAATTTCAACCAGTAGCAGAGTTAAGAAAACAGTCCCTTGTTTGGACTGGGCTAATGATGCCCACCCCAGTGATCCTGGAGGTTGAATGTGACCCCCAAACGACAGGGCACCATTAGAAAAAATTCACCGTAGACGCTGTCATGTCCCATTTTAGTATGAATTGGGCTTATTATGTAGGATAATTTGTAGTTATTTTGACTGCTTTCTAGTTCAATGGCCTATTTGTTATTTTAGCAACTTCTGATTTGGGATCTATTATTGAAACCGAGTTTTAATACTGTTTTTGTTGTCATTCTAACTCATTCTAAGTGCATGAGAAAAACTAAACCAGATATAGAAACACAGAACTCAGGTCTGTGTGTATCAGATAAAATTATACTTTGACTAATTTTTCTTTTTGTACACACAGAACAGTTAACAAACATGCATAAAATTCAGAACTGTGTCTTTAAGGTCTCTTGATAAATGTATGTGAATCACAGCATAAACTCACCTGAGCATGTACGGTCAGTATCACTTTTACTAAAAAGATCAAATTTAATCCAAGTTCTTCTCATATATCATATATAAATCATTTGTTTGTCATGTAAGCAACTGGAAAAGCACCATCAGAAATAACCTGAATCAGTAGAAATTACGTCAACACCCTTTAAGAAGGGCTCACGGAACGCAAAGTCAGCATATCTGTCCTTTCATCATTTACCAAACGTCCAAAAATGTGTGGCAGGAATTGTTCAGATAAAACTAAACTAAACTAAAACTAAACGAATGCCTCAAAAAAAAAAAAAAAAAAGCCCCTGACCTCAGAAAGCAAACAGTCTAGGTGGAGGGCAGCAGACAAACCAGATGAGTTAATAAAGGGACCAAACTGCTCAATGACTCACTTGCACAAGGTGTTCCAATTCAGAAGCTCATAGGAAATTACAGATATATAGCTTAAAATTTAAACATGTGCTCATTTCTGTTCCCTATTTTCTCATCTCAACAACCCCTCACCTGACCTTTATTGTCACTTCCCTCTGAACCGTCCACACTCCCTCCCCTCCCCACACCTCAAGCCTGGCTCTAGAATTTCCAAATAGGGAGTCCCATTTTATCATTCTTTCTTCTTCCATCTCAGGGATGGAACTTAAGGCTTGTGTTTTAAACTTATTATGAGAGCCGTAATCAATTTTAAGGAACATTTCTTTCAGCCTTGAAAGGTCAGCTTATACATGATATATGGCCTATTCCTTCTTGCTGGGGTACCTGTTGATCTATTTAAAATCATCTGTTTGTCTAAAAATACTAACTTAGTGTCATTAGGAGAATAGAAGCATAAATGTCTCCAAAGAATATGGAGGTAGGAATCTGATTTCTCACCCATATTATCACTGGTATGATATGTAGTTAAATAGCTTACAGAGACTCCTCTGTTTCACCTTTGATAATTTACTATTACAAGGCACATTTAATTTCTGTCTATAAAATATGAATCAGTAGATACAGCTTTTATTTTTACTTTGCTGTTAAGGAAATAAAAAACAAACATCTAAAACAGGATCTCTAGTGCACGGGACATTTTTGGTAGATGTTCAGACAAAGAAAAGGAAAAGCTGGCTTGGCTCAGAGGGTCTTCCATACCTGTTTTTCTTTACTGGGAAAACCTGTAGTTTGAAGGAACATAAAGGAAGGACATATTCTGCTTTCTTCCAAAAATGCCTCGAGCTTTCAGCTTATGGGCAAAACAAACCCTTTGAAAGCTGAAGAAGCCTTCTTCATTTGCAGTTGTCACTGAAAGATATTTCCAGGCTGGAAAGAATTTCTTTTCAAGGTATTTAAAAACCATCTATCCTAACAAAAGAAAAATGTGGCTTTTTCAGGTCACTTCTTCATACCCAAAGATGAATATGTTTTTAATTAAAGCCTGGGCACAAAATTGGGTTTGGTGAGAACCATTGTGGTGCCTGATCACTCTCCTGAGACACCCACCACCGTTGGTACTGATGCTAACTCTTGACACCCGAGGCCACTTTGTGTATTCATAGGTTAGAAAGGTGATTTCTGAGGCCTGGCAGCTGTTGGTGTTAAAGCTATTGTGTGGGAAACAAAAGCCATTCTGTTCTGTTCCCCAGGTGCCTTTGTATCATTGATTCAGGAACTGTTTCATAAATGGGGTACAGTTCTTTACCAGGGAATTTCATTACTGCCATGTTTTAGTATATGCTTCCAGACAGCAGAGGGGAATGTCTGAACATACCTCCTATGGAAGGAATCTTGGGTTCTGACCTCTGTGAAGATGCTTGCATCTTAAGTCTCTTAATTAGACCTGTGACTACATGCCTTCATACCACCATTTATGCTTCCTATCTTCCTCACTCTAAACCACCAGACCCAATCTGCTGCTACCAGGCTTCTCTTGCAAGTTAATGGGAACACAGTACACACTGGCAGCCAGATGTACCAGTGTTAACTAGTTTTCTCCCAGAATTCCTCACTGGCCTGTGCTGGGAAATTTTCATAGGGCAGATCAGAATGACATTTATTTGAAGAACAGATACTCTTTCACCCAAATGATATATTCATTATTGTCATTTAGAAAGTCTATCAGTTTAGGAAGTTTTTAGTTGCATGTAAAAGAATCAAACTGAGCTAAACAATCAAGGAAACACAGTGGGTTGCAGTCTTTCTCCCCAGCTCTTCCTCCCTCCCTGGGTTGTGCCCTTGCTGTGTGACTTTGAGGTTCCTCCCACTACAGGGGAGTCGGCTTCCCCACCTCATGGGTGTTGGGCTCCACCATGTGACTTGCTTTGGCGAGGCTGAAGAAGTATTTCTTATTTTCACTTACCTTCTTGTACTTCTGCATTGCCATGAGAAGAACAGACCCAGCTCTTTCTCATCAAAAAAGATAGGAGAGAGCTTCCCTGGTGGCGCAGTGGTTGGGAGTCCGCCTGCCGATGCAGGGGACGTGGGTTCGTGCCCCGGTCCAGGAAGATCCCACATGCCACGGAGTGGCTGGGCCCGTGAGCCATGGCCGCTGGGCCTGCGTGTCTGGAGCCTGTGCTCCGCAACGGGAGAGGCCACAACAGTGAAAGCCCTGCATACCGCAAAAAAAAAAAAAAAAGATAGGAGAGATGTGAGGCTAAGCTGAAATCTGCAGAGTGGAGCCAAAGCCAGCTGAATCCCGCTGACATCAGCCTTCTTCCAGCTGACTCAGAGTTACATGGGTGAGGATAGATGGCAATTTTTTATGCCAATGCATTTTGGGGTGGTTTGTTATGCAGCACTGTTTGGCGATAGCTGACTGATATTTATTGCTCATGTAACTGAAGAGTCCAAAGTTAGCATGGGCTTCAGGTAGGATTTGAAAGGAATTCCTGTTCTATTTCTTTGTGATTCTCTTGGGGCTTTATCCCAGAATGGTTTCCCTCTTGGTGGCATGATGACTGTACTATTTCAGGCTTCACAATCTACACCTCGTACCATCTGGAAGGCAAGAGGCTTTTCTTCTTAAACCATCACACAAAAGTCCTGGGCTTCACTCTGATTAAGCCAGCATAGGTCATGTGTCTATCCAGGGCCAATTGTTGAGCAAGGAGGGTGGGATTATGCAACTTGGTTTATGTCAGCCAGAGCCCCCTCTTAAAGATGGGAGTGGGTTCAATCTTTTCCAGAATCCCTGGTGTGTCTCATTAGAGGTGGGAGTGGGGGTGGGACAGATGCTGAGAGGCACCAGCAATGTTAATTATGGAGAGAGTCTAAAACCTCCAGACTTTGTTTTGAATTTCTATTAATACCTTATTTGGCTCAAGACATTTTTTTACCTGCATGTTGCTGGGCTAGCTCGAGCTAGAGAGAGGGGATTTATCCTCTAGGTCACACATGTTGCCAGGTAAATTGCAAAGCATGTGACCCCACCCATGCTGCCTTAGGCACTGGAAGATGGGTGGGAGCCTAGCTTTCCATAGGACTTTACCATTAGCCCGCTGGACTTCCAGCTCCTGGTATCTCAGGATTTTAAGAAAATTGAAACTAGGTTTGGTCTACTAGAATTTGAAGGTCTCTGACCTAGAGGGTGAGTTAATGCTAAGGTAATGAGAACGTGAACGAGTGGGACACATTGGTGTGGATGTCATTCCACTGACTCCTGTCCTCCATTGCCTATGATGAGAAGTCGGCTGTAAACCCTGTTATTGTCCAGACACACAGGAAGCATCAAATAAAAATGTGTGTTGAATTTATGAATTAAAAAAGAGAATCAAGGTCTTCTGACCCAATCCAACGTTCTTTTAAGAGTACCCCAACTTCCCTGGCAGTCCAGTGGTTAAGAGTCCACGCTCCCAACGCAAGGGGCATGGGTTCGATCCCTGGTCGGGAAACTCAGATCCCACATGCTGTGCCTTGTGGGCAAAAAACAAACAAACAGATTCCACCACCTCTTTGTAAAACCTTCCTTTGTACATTTCATGTTCCCACTGAAGCCTCTGCAGGAAAGTAACCAAACAAATCAATCCAGGTGATTTTTTCAAACATGGACATTAAAACGATCACCTGTTACTTTCTGTGCTTCTAAGAGTCCTCCCTGACCCTAAGTTATTTGAAAGACTGAACAATCCTTATCATCCAATATGCTTTTGTCATTCAACACATTTGTCATTCTATAAATACTACTGAACACCTACTGTGCTCCAGGTGTTGTGTGAGGGATGCAGAATTGAATGAGAGTTAATACCTTCCATCAGGCACCCAGCTACTGTAATATAATTGTTCAAACCATGGACAGAAGGAAAGATTGGGACCTTTGATGAAACTACAGATTCTCAACAGCAACTTACCTGTCTTCTTGGGGAATTATTTACCTTATCATCTCTAGTCATAGATGGCCTGGGTTCTATATGAAACATCTATCAACAATAAGACAAAACTCAAGTATTTTGATGTGAACCAGCCTAGGTGTTAGGTATATTGTCATATTCTTACATTAATTTCTTAAAAATTACTTCCCATAAATTTCCTCAGGGCTGCACAGGGGCATTTTTGAGTTTGATTTGCTGGTAATATCCTGGTTAAGTAATTGCCAATTTGGGAATGCAGACTCAGCTACATTTTCCTCAAGTCCCTTTTTCTCTTTGTATTTTTTTCCAGTTGAGTTATGCCTTGAACCATACAAACAGAAAACTAACGTTGGAACCTAAAATAACTGTCAATGCCAAGATTGTTGTGGTTGGTGCGTCCAGTGTTGGAATTTCCTTCCTAGAGACACTGATATTTTGGTGAGTTGTTTTACTTTATTTTTTTGTTTTTAAAGGGCCTTTCTCTTCCTACACCTGAGAGGGTCCCTTGAAAGGACAGACCTGAGCTTTCTGCCACCTCACATACGTTGTCTATGTGGATTAATGAATCAGTGGAATATTCTAGATCAGGGGTTGGCAAACTCTAGCCCCCCAGGTCAAAACAGGTCCACCTGCTTTTGTAAATAAAGCTTTATGGGAACACAGTCGCGCTCATTTATTTATGTGTTGTCTCTGTTTTGTTGATACAGCGGCAGCTTTGAGTAGCCATGACAGAGACCGTTTGGCTGGCAGTGCCTAGTATATGTCACTCTGACCCTTTCCAGAAGAAGTTTTCCAGCCCCTATTCTATACTGGTGCTCCCCTTTCTTGGCTGGATTATAAGAATCACCTAGAGCATTTTTTAAAGATGTAGACTCCCAGACCTCACAGACACAGAGAAGCAGAAACTCCTATGGAGGGCCCTGGGAACCTGTATTTTAACAGGTGCTCTGTGTGATCAAGCAGGTTTGGGGACCAGTTTTGACTGTATGCATCACAAATAGGCTTCAGAAGTGGCAGACAGTCCAGGACCTTTCCTCCAACACCTGCATTTCAGGTGCCAGGGAACAGAGTACATTTCCCCAGGACAACTGAGGTCTGTGCAGCTGTTTGATATGTTTTCTATTATCCTCAAAGCACTGCACAGTTTCCTTGCAGAGCCCATTTTCCCGATAGGTGATTCCTGAGGGTTCTCAGCTCCCCCAGTTAGCTCTCCATCTGCTCAGCGAATTTCAGCCTCTCTTTAACAGGAAGAGCCCTGGGTTATTGTCCAAGAACTTGGATTCATGGCCTGGCATTGCCACCACTGGCATGGAACCTTCGATGTGTGCCTGACTTCTCTCAGACCTAGCTTCCTCATTCATTTCGTAAAAAGTCTCTAGATGTTTTCAAAGACCCAGGCTTTGGAGAACCACAGACTCCTAAGTTAGGAGAATCCAGTTTTTCCCAGACCTTTTGCTCAGGATCGCATGAGAAACTTTAGCTACTGTTCAAAGCTGTAGGTGCTAAGAGGAGAGTGGCAGATGGGGAAAGGCATCCCCACCATGACTCCTCTGGAGGCCAGATAAGTGGTGAGGGTCTAGACAAGAAAAAGGGTGGAAGAAATGACCCCTAGAAGGTGTTTGTCCCTGGTGGATATGGAGACGAACTAACCCAGATGGTTATTTTGCTCATTTGACATCATACGTAACCGAAGATTTTTTTCACTTTCTAGCCAATTTGTTCACTTATCCGGAACACACCCTTAGTTAACCAGAAATAAGTCGCCTGTCTTTATTGAAATTAGCAACCAAGTTCACAGGCTTTAAATACTGTGGTCAGTCTACAGCAATCTCTCATTGCAAGAAAGAAAGAAATGAGACGCACCCAGGAATCTCCATTTTCCTGCCTATTCCACTCTGTAGTTTGAGGGCTTTCCCTATTCTGACAGGTCTCTTCACCTCAGACTCTGAACAGCAATCTGTACAGCCACTTGTGAAAGATGAACCATCAGGGTGGAGTTGTGAAATTACAGTAGTCAAGAAGTTATCATAAACAGATCTTAAATCTTAATTTAGCTATATATCTTGTCATTATGTCTTCTTTAAAATGATTACATTAAGATATACACATATAATTTTCTTTTTGTGGAATCAGCTTAGATTTAATAAAGAAAGGTATAAATTTTGATATAAGTACTTGGTTGATTAAATTCGTCAATCGGACAGAGCTTTTTAAAGCATTTTAAAGTACTCATAATTCTCTATCATCGTTATACAGATTACGTGCACTAAAAAGAGACCGGGATCAGTTTACAGATATCAAATCCTGGAGAGAGGAAATAGTTCTCTCATTATTTTCTCTAATTATTTCAAATCAGCAGTCGCCATAGTAACCTGCTGCAGATTTTACTTTACCAATTTAACTGCCATTTGAACTAAACTTTGTAAATGATTTGAGTTGGAATGGAATTGAAGAAACAGAGTTTTCACCAAACACTGACCTCCAGTGAGGATTAAATCCACATTTTGGAGGCAAGATTTAGGAAAATCGCCCTCCTACGCTCATGCCCTGCATTATTAAACTCAGTTGGGGCACTGTAGTTCCTGGAAAATCCATTTGAGGCCCAGTACAGCCGCCTCTTTTTCCAGAAAATCTGGTCATCCTGTCATCTGGTGACAAAACAAGCACAACTCTTTGTTCTTATATTATTTATATGCAAAACAAATTGCAAAGCACCTTTGGTCTCCTCTTCAAAGACACCAAAAGCAGTCCTTGCAGAAATTCTCTTCTTTCCACAAGTGCCACGGTGCTACTAGGGGTGCTGACGTGACTTGCCCAAAGTCACCAACTAATACAGACACCAGGATATAAGCTCCATGCGAGGTGTGAGTGTTGAGGGGATGTTTGGGGTTTTGGTTTTTAGTACAACCTTCTGTCTGGTCCTCAGCTGCCACCAGTCCACAGTTACACCTGCACGGAGGACACACTTTCTTTTCTGGTTGTGAGGCCTGTGGGTCACCCTGCATCTTCTTCTTGTCCTTACAAGGGCAAGACCTCCTGGGCCCTCCAGTACCTGGTGACATGAGTGACAGGCGTTTTCTAGGGACACACACCAGCACCCCGCTGTGGTTCTCCGTGTCCTCCTGGTCCTGGTGAATATTCCAGCGCTGGGCTGAGTGGCAGCCCTGCCCTTAGACTTCCTGCAATCTCCATGGACACTCCTGAGGCCCCTGGCTAGCTGATGCAAAAGGGCGAGGGTGCAGGGTGATTCAGGGTGGAGGTGAGACTTGGCTAATTTGTCCCCACTCCCCGCGTCTTGTGCATCTGTCTTCTGAGGGTGCTGTGCCCAGGTAACTCCATGGAGGGCAGAGGAGGGAGCATGTTCAGGCTCCCAGGCCCCACCCTGCGGGCACACACATCCTGGCCTCCTTTCCCCTCATCACCTGCCTTGTCGGGCTGTGTGCCCCCTGGGTGGGGACCAGGGGCTGGCAGGGGAAAGGACAGCAGGCACAGAACCAGGGCCGGGGAGCTTTCTTGGAGTGGGGGGCATAGAGGAGGAAACCCTCACTCATCCTATGGAATAGGGGGCAGTGAATTGGAGGGGAAAGGCAACTCTTAATACACTTTGCTGTGAATTATCTGTGTTTCTCATCATGCCCAAGACATTCAGGTGACGAACCTGAGCTATTTTTAAATTGTGGTTCTCATGTGTTTGTTCGTTTGCCTGGCTCTTCCGGACGGAAAGGTGTTGGCTTGGGCACCGTAGGTGTTTCATGTACATTATCCTTCTTGGTACTTCTATTAATAAAACCTCTTTAAAACCCCAAACATTGGTTTTTGGCAGAAAGATCTTGGCCTCGGTCATCAGCCCACCTCTGCTACCAACCAGTGCTGTGGTCCCGCCCTCCTCCTCTGCTGAGGGAGGGTCACGGCAGGGCTCCCCTGGCCCTGCCAGCCCTGGGCGCTGTCACACTAGGAACTCCACCGACCGTATCAGAGGTCTAAAGGGAACTCCGTATTCTTGGATCAACAGCCAAGGCCAGAGGGGAGCTTCTGTCATCTGTCAAGGAAATGCTATTTCCCGAAGGAGAACTTTGCAATGAAGTCTGAAACCTCTTTCCAGAAAGCAAGGGGCCTCTTTTCACGCAGCTTAGCTGGTCATATTTTTAGCAGTCGCTTTGTGTACCAGGCCTGGACCTGATGAACTCCCCAAAGTAATGCTACTTTCCACAGTAGTACTCCAAAATCATTTAAAAAAAAAGAAATATGGATATGCTCTACCAAAAACGGAGTAGGAACCGGGTCTATGGACTCATCCTACGTCTTATGTCCTTTCTACTCAAAAGTTTGGTCTGGACTCCAGCAGGATTGGTGTCGCCTGGGAGCTGATTAGAAACAGAGAATCTCAGGCCCTGCCGCAGCCAGTGTCCCAAACAGACATTTTATTTTCCAGAATTATTCACAACAGCTTCTTCCCTATGTCTTGGGCGTCAAGTCACTGAGCTGAAGCAGTTACTGTTTGATTCTGTTTCAGCTCGTATGTCTCTATACTTTGTGTATTATATTATTTACTCCCAATTACGGAGCAGTTCCTTTTAATCCATTATTTTAAAATCTTACCTAATTCAGTTCTGATGTAAAGAATCTCTCAAGGAGGCTATAACAGGGCTAGAAAAATTCATGAATGATTCCTGGGATGACAGTGAATGAAGGCAGCCCTGGGTGGCATCCCGCCGAGGCTGGGCGGTTAGAAGAAGATGCACTTTGGTTCATGGGAACCACCCACCATCACCTCGGCTTCCACTTCCACCCCCGGGAAGAGATGTCTCAAAACACCCACCAAGTCATCTCACCAAAGGGTGAAGTTTCTGGTTTTCGACCTGGGCATTGATCCCTCATCTGGTGGGTGTGTTGAGAACAACTAAGACTAGCTGGGAACGACAGGGCACGTTTGTGAAGCTGCAGTTGTGGCTGGATGACCGGAACACGTGTTATCGGGCCACACAGGACCACACAGCATCCGGCCCAGCTGTGGGGTCTGGCGGCAGCAGCCAAGTGCTTGCAGATTAATGAGGCTTCTTATCTTTACCTTTGAGGACATCTGAAGCCTTCGTTGTGGCTTGTCACTAATTAGGTGACTAATTAAGTAGTCAGTGCTTACGTGCTGATCTCAGCGATGAACCCCATGAACAGGTTGGTGGCTGTCCCTGCCGTCGGCCTCTGCCACATGAATTGAGGGCTGTGTGCTCGCCCCAATCACCCTTTGGGTACCAGGGAAATGCAGGGTGGCGGCCAGGCCCGTGGCATGTGCCCGGGGCACAGGTGGAGATCCACGGGGCAGGTCACATCTCACCATCTTGTTATGTTGGCATTACAGTGGGGCCTGTCGGGACTGATACAGAGGCCCCTCTGATGGCCTGGTAGGGGGGAAATAGAGGGGTGGGGCAGTATGTCAGGTTCAAAGGCTCAGCCTCCCCAGGCAGAAGGACCTGACATCCTGCCTCCAGAAAATACTGACCTGGAGCTGTCCCTGGTTCCTAATCACCACCCCATTTCCTAACCTGATTCCAGTATTTAAATGTACAGGCATACCTGGTTTTATTGTGTTTCACAGATACTGCGTTTTTAACAAATTGTCTTCATGATCGCACAAAACACAAACCGCATACACGGACCAGAAACAGACTCGCCTGTTCAGCCTCTGTCCTCTACTATCAGGTCATTTTCAAATGACGACATTGGCTCCGTCTTGGTTTGAGGTCCTGCAAAAGCTGAAAACAAAGAATTTGGTGCGAGTAGTTTATTTGGGGGTGATCCCTGGGAACTACCCGAGCGAGCAGGTGAGACGGGACCGGCAGGAATGCCAGCAAAGCCCCCAAATCATGTGCCTTTGGGTCACCATGGGCAACGAAGCTCAGTCCCGCCGGGACCCCCTCCGAGGACACAGCTGGGAACAGTCCCTCTGCGCCCGAGGAAGTGGGGTATTTACCCAACAGTTCCTGTCCATCTGGTCACCCTGGGCTGTGCTTCCAGCCTGTCCCTCAAGCTACCACAGCCAGGGGGAGACCCCGGGCAGAGAAGGCAGGAAAGCATTGGGACGGGAGGACTATTTGCAGGTGATGCGGGTGGGCCTGCTGCCGGCCCGGTTTCTTTCATTTGTTCTCCTTTCTTGATGCTCATGCAGTTGCCCTTTGACGAAGGCATGGGTCTAGACAAAGGCAGAGGGAAGCGAGGCCAGACGGGAAAACTGTGTCGGGAGCATCTCCTGATCTCCCTCCACCTCTCTTCCCAGGCGTCCTGGCAGCTCTAGAGAGAACCCAGGTACTCTGCTCCACCAGCAACCTCTGCTGGAACAAAGAGGGAGAGTGGGCCTGTCTCAGCAAATACTTGATTTCTCCTTTGGGATGGAGATGAAATTAGATCAGCAGTTTTCACCTTTAGCGCCGCCTGGGAACCTGTTGCAGGTGCCGATACAGGCCCCCCTGTAAGGACTGAATCGGAAACCCGGGGCCGGAGGCTGGGACCCATGTTTTCACACCGATTTTGGGAGCGCGAGAACCGCTGAGTTGGGGTAGAGTCAGCTCTCTGCCACTACTGCTGGGCCCATGTGGACCATCTGACCTCTCTGAACCTCCGTTGTTTCCACAGCTGTACAACAGGGAAAGCACCCAGGATCTCTCCTCCTCCACTGGCAAGAAGGCAAAGCACCTAGAAAGACCTAGCACTCAATTCTTGCTAGACTGACACCTCCCCGCTAATGCCATTTGCATGTCCAGATCCCGGTGGGAGCTGAGCGTTGTGAGGGAATTGCCTGGAGAGTCATGATGTGGGAGGTGCTCTCTTCCGCAAGGACTGGGGTTGAACCAGGGGCGTTTCCTGAGGCATCCGCGCCTGCTTCCCCGCACTGAGGGAGTCAAGGGGTGTCAAACCCCTCACCCTCTGCCTTACAGCATCTGATGTTAGGTGGAAACATAGCCCAGGACCCTTCCGTAGAGGTGCCCGTAGCCGTGATCTTTGGAGAAAGGGAGCACCCGGAACCATTGTGTGAGACCCAGACCAGGCAAGGCCGCCGCTGAGCAGAGACTTTTATCTCTAAGTGTAGTTCTCTGAAGAGCGTTCCTTTCAAAGGAACACTCACCACATGGTAAGGTGCTAGGGCTTGGAAAAAACTGCTTGCATTTCCCTTCTTTTTTTGTTTTTTCTGCGGTACGCAGGCCTCTCACTGTCGTGGCCTCTCCCGTTGCGAAGCACAGGCTCCGGACACGCAGGCTCAGCGGCCATGGCTCACGGGCCCAGCCGCTCTGCGGCATGGGGGATCCTCCCGGACCGGGGCACGAACCCGTGTCCCCTGCATCGGCAGGCAGACTCTCAACCACTGCGCCACCAGGGAAGCCCTGCGTTTCCCTTTTGATTTTAAGAACTGTGGTGAAGAAAAACGTTGTGGATCAGCTTCCTAGACCTCAGGGTTAAGGTGGAGTAACTTTCCATATAAGCAACAGTTTGTGGAAATTCCAGACTCTACCATCTGGTACATCAGAGCTACTTTTGGGGTGCAGGTAAGGGTGGGGAGGTGGTAGTTGTAAAAAGACAGCTTTCCTGGGCCCCTGTTCCTGTGGTTACAATTCACCAGGTTGGAGTGGGCTCCAGGAATTTGTATTTTTAAGACTCTCCAGGTAATTCTGACATGCAGCCGGGTTTAGTAACATTTATATAGACATTTCCTCAAACTTGGCAGTCTTATCTATGAGGAAACCTATTTCCCCCTCTGATTGCTCATTGTAACTGAGCTGTTTTTATGGGCCATGTTTTCCAAACCATATTTTTAAATTCTCAACAAATCATAGAACTTCTAAGTCACATCATTACTTCAGGGCTTACCAGGCATAATTATTAATGTATCATTAAACGTTGCATAGCTGAAGTCATTACCCTAAGTTCATAGTATTTACATGCTGAATCGGACCTAGTAGAAAGCATTTCACAAAGCTTCATGCTTCAACTATTCACCATTGAGAATGCAGGTCCAAGGAGATACACCTGCCAAGCATGAGCAAACCTGCCCTGATGGTGTCAATAAAGCCTTCCTAACTGCCAGCATTTGCCCAAAGCACAAAACCTTTCCTCATCCTTCGAGACCAGAAGTGATCTCACTTGCTTTTGAATCCCATAATGCTTGGTTTTTCCGGTCCCATGGGACGACCGATTTTGTCTTGAACTTGGCCGCCTCTTGTGTGCGAAGGCTTTCCTGCTTGTCTTTCATACCTTCCATCTTGGTATTTACATCTTACATTTATATGCTCAAAGGATAAATGTATGACATTTTTACTTCATGTATATAGAGATGAAAACATCATAAATCATTTCCCCTAAATCATAAAGCAAAACTCAATTTCATTTTGGTCTTTTTTGCCAGAACTCCCAAATTTTATTCTTATTTGTTCAGTGGACATTTCAAACATTACACTCATTTTCTCTTTTTCAGTAAGGATTTATGTTTTCCTTTCATGCAGAGATACATAAGCTTTTCATCTGAAATCCTGAAGCCCCAAATCTCCCTCCCCCATACCCCTTTACCCCGGCCACCAGCCCCCTCCCCTGCCAGGTCCCTGGAGAATCCACAGAGCACTGAGGTCCCGCCAGGCAAGCGTTTTTACTTATTGTTGGATCCAGTGCTGATCAGAGATCCTTGCCCCAGGACACAAGGCTGGACTCAGGCAGGCTGAAGAGACTTGCTCCTTGGCCCCTTCCTCTGGGCTGTATCCCAGTTCCTACAGGGGCTTCCATGAGCAGGGGAGCCGTGGAAGATGGCACCCGTCCCATGAACACTGACTGCATCCCTTCTATCGATAGAGAGCTCGGAATCCTTGACCACACGCCCCTACGCCTCTGGTCTCCCCCAGAGGTCAGGGTGTGCTGTTACTGACAGCATTGTGGCCACGCGTGCAGCTGCTGTGTCATTTTTACTCACACAACAAAAATGAAGTCAGTAGCCAAGGACATTGTGATCTAAGCGGAAAAAATATTGCTGAAATTAAACATTTTTCAAGGAAAAACTAGATTCTCTTAACTGGTTCTCAGAATAAATATTTTGTTTTGATTTGTTTTGTCCCTATTTTTCCTCTCCTACTGGAAGTTCATAGAACTCCTAACTTTTAAATCCCATCATTTTATCATTAATTTTGTGGAATTATGTGGTATCATTAAGACCAAATTAAGTCAGAGTTGTTCTCTGACAAGTCACATATGCAGTTAGGTTAAATATCTATCTTGAGCTGGAACTTACTGTCAGTTGGCAAATATTTTTGTCATTGCTTGAGCAATTCAGGAAGCAGAGATTTTAGTAAATTAAATTGTAACATTTAGATTGATATGGGATAATTAGTTTCCCTCTATATTATTTGTTCAAATAAAAGCATTAATGAAAACAGTTAATTAAATCCCTTGCTTTGGTTGTCCTTGTTATGTTCCCCCCAAAAATAGGAAATCAGCAAAAACATAAAAATAAAAAATAATAAGCATTCACCTGGCAGGTTGACAGGTTTCTACCGCTCAGAAGGGTAAGCAACATGAGAAGTGTTATGTTTCTTTTACCATGTTCACCATAAATTGGCAACGTGACCCTCTTTATTTGAAGGATAAGAATGCTCAGACCTAATTTTGTAGCTGTCCTCCCGAAGCATGGAATGAAACACAATAGCTTTTACTTATTTCCCTGGATACTCTAATCCCTCCCTGCTTTACAAGTATCTTTGAGCTGTTCCTCCCTCTGTATCCACAGCAACGTGAAATCCCACCGGAATTATCTGCTGTGGAAATGCAGGTGCACTTGTTTAATGTTTCATTGGCCTGAGCGCTTCACTTGAACTTTTTTTGGTTCCACAGCATGGTGACCTTTGATTTTGGAGCAGAGGGCTCACAATGATGCTAGATTTCGTTTCTATACGTTAAGCCGATACCATTAGACCTGAGATCGTGCTTTTACCAATGTGCTGCTGCTTCTGCCATCTCGTCTAACACATGTCCAAACCAGGATGCACCCCGTGACCCACTTCCATGTACAGGAACTTTTTTATAAAAATTCATTAATTAATTTATTTTTGGCTGCGTTGGGTCTTCGTTGCTGCGTGCGGGCTTTCTCTAGTTGCAGCGGGCAGGGGCTACTCTTCGTTGTGGTGCGTGGGCTTCTCATTGCGGGGGCTTCTCTTGTTGTGGCGCACAGGCTTAGTTGCTCCGCGGCATGTGGGATCTTCCCAGACCAGGGCTCGAACCCGTGTCCCCTGCATTGGCAGGCAGATTCCTAACCACTGCACCACCAGGGAACTCCCTGCAGGAACTTTTTGAATATTCATAGGTAATCAGAGTAAAAGCCTTAAATGTTTTATATCCATATTTCATCCTCAGAAGAGCTAAGATCTATTTGTACATTATAAATAGTATAATGACTTTGGACTGATACTCTTATATAGTTATAAATTTAAGAAATCAAATACTGGATGTTTCTAAATCAGATGACAGAGATAACTATCACAGCAAAATATGAGGTTGAAGATAAAATGGAAATGCTGATGGTAATTTCATATAAAGTCATGAAAGAGACAGGGAACCTTCATGGAATAGCAAAAAGGTTGATGTTACAAAGAAGGGTGAAGAGGCTAGGTTAGGCCCCAACCATAAGGGCCTGAGATACCATGCTCATGAATTTGGACTTAGTATTTTGGTTATAAAAATAGGTAACATTCATTGAAAATGTTTTGTGTAGCAGGCAATGGTCTAAGCATTTTACAGATATTATTTCATCTCATCCTCACAGCACCGCTGTGAGGAGCTAGGTTCTATTATTCCCATTTTACCGGCTAGCAACTGAGCCACAGAGAGGTTGAATAACTTGCTCAAAGTCAAAGAGTTAGAAAGTGCTCGGGCCAGGAGTCCAGTGAGGCAATCTGACCCCTGAGCCCATGGTCTTAGCTGCTCTGCTCTGCGTCTACCAAAGCGGTGAGCAGACATAGACGTGAGATGGGATTTAATTTAAAAAGAGGTTTCCAGTAGCCGTGTGGAAGATGGGCAGGAGAGAGGCTTGTGCCGGGACGACTAACCCTGAGACTGTTTTCTCTGGGCAAGAAGGTGAGCGAAGGCAGTGTGTCCTGGGAATGGCAGGTGTTGGGCATTCAAGAGATGTGGACGACGTATACATGACTGGACCTGGTGACCAATTGTGGAAAGGGAGAGAGAGGGTAGGAGTTTGAGGTTGGCTCCCAAATTCCTAACTTGAGAGGCAGTCTGTTGACCATGCCTTTGATGAAGTTAAAAGAGGAGTGGGACTGGGCCACATGGACCTTTGTTTGGACACGTATTGAATTTGGGATACCTGTGGAGGGGCTACGTTAGGACTGATGGGCATCTGGAAATTAGGTTTCTAGCTCAGAAGAAAACTATAATGTAAAGATGTAAGATGAAGTTGTGGTGTCAATCACATCACCCAGGGAGCTGGGCATGGAGACCGGGAAGTTTGGCAAAGGATAGATGGGGCACGGAGGAGGAGCTGGCGAGGAAAGCAGTCTTCAAAGAGAACCTTAAGACAGTGCTGTCTCAGACCACGTGTTCTATGGCTGTAGCTCCTGGGTGTGGCCTCCTGCATGGTCCCAGCTGTCCACATGTCCTCCAGCCCTTGTTCCTCAGGATTCCCACCAGCAGTGGCACCCCACCCACCATTGGTAGTCCCTGGATGAGCCCCAGAACCCTGCCCACACCTCTGCCTTCACTCAGTCAAACACTGTGGAGTCGGCTGTCTACTTCCTGCTCAGACCCTGACTGATACAAGCATCTTCCCTCATCACCCCCCGCCACCTTTCCTTTAGGAGTCAATACATAGAGATTTCTAGTTGCTTTCTAGTGTTTATCCTGTACTTTGTCCTTGACAACAGAACCCTGGGCAGTGTGGTTCTTGGAAAACCCATTGTGTTTCTCTTTGAAAAGGCACATTTCTCAGCCTCCCTTGCTGCTATATATGGCCATGTCACTAAGGTCTCCCACGTCAGCAGAAATGTCATGTGAGACTTTCAGGGAAGCTCTTTAATGGGCATCCCTTTCTACCCATTCCTCCTCCCTTCTGCCTGTAATGTGGATGTGGGGTGTGATGGCTGGAGCTGCAGGAGCCACCTTGGACCTGAGGTGACCTTGCAAATGGAAGGCACACATTGAGAAGTGGAGAAGCAGGGCCTGCTGACGGCGTGGCTCCACCTGTCAGCACTAGACAGGTCACTTCCAGGTTTCTTAAGTGGAGTTGTAAGAAAAACTTGCTGGGATAGGGAGAGGGAGAGACAGGAAAGGAACTTGAAGAGGAGACAGGGTTAATGGGACACCCCTCCCTTCTGAATGGGGGGAATGGAAGATGGCTCTTGTAGTTGTATCTGGAGGTGGCAAGAAGGGAAATGGAGGGAGGGGTCTTGCCAGGGGACTAGTTTCTGTTTTCCTTATGACGTGGGAGATGTTCTCACTTGAGAATGAGAAAGGGGGATAGTAGGGAGAACAAGAAAGGGTGAAGTAGGGACCTTGAAGATTGGATATAGAACCAGAACAGCCACAATGAAGAACGCAAAAGGAATTTGGCTAAGGCTAGAGAAGAAGGGTGGGAAGCTGGTTCCTTAATAGATAAAAAGTAAGAAAATGCCCCTCCCCCGATCTTTTGGCGAAATCTTTAATTGTACAATAGCATAATTCAGGGTAATACAGTGTGGTAATTCGGCAATTTACAAGTCATTTTACAAGTGATCCACGTTGTTAGATAGTTCAGACTGTTCAGTGCCAAAGAGATTGTTTCTTTAGTAAAAAATACCGCTGGATAATTACTAATCCACTTATTCACATAGAGACGTAAAAGAAGCCTGCATATAATTGTATTATTAGTACAACATAAACCACATTTTAGCCCAGATAAATTTTGACCGCGTGTAAGTATAAACACATATTATTATTTGCATTTTCCGTTAACTGGTAATTGGTGTGTTTGCGGACTGCAGCCGTAAGCAGTCGGGGTTAATTGTGACCTTTATGTTATTTGAACGTATTCAAAAGTTTTATTCTTATTATTAGGGGATAAAATGTGCTTGCTTTTCTTTGTATCAAATAAGAATATTCATTCTTAAATGACACACATCCTTAGAGACTTTAAAGCAAAACCCTTCCTAATATTTAGCTATTTTTAAATGTCAGGTGCAGTTGAGTTTCTTCCATTGCCTGCCGTGCCATCACCAAAAGTCTCCTGCTTTTAATGGTACTTAACGGATTGTCCGCAAATTGATAGCATTTCCACGTTTGGAAATTTTCCAGTTTTCTCCTGGGAAAAGAGGGCAGGTGTTTTCCTCTAACTTGGAGAAGGTTTCTTTTTCTGCATTTGGTTGGTCTAAGGGGAGGGGTGAACCAAGAAGAGATTTTTAGAAAAAAAAAAAATGTTTTTCTCATCCTGCTGAAGCGCAGGAGATCAGCCCACCCATAAGACGTTGCTGACTGTAGCTGGAAGGCAGATCTGCAGCAGGAGTATCTTAAATATTTCAGGGAGACACAGAGGGAGCGCTGAGGAGCGTTCGCTTAGTGCTGGCCGTGCTGCTTACCATACCTGGGGGACTGGTCCCTGGGCCACCTGGGTGAGTGCAGAGGGCACTACTTGAGGTCAGAAGATGTGGCTTTCATTTCCGGCCCTGCTGCTTCTGAGCTTTGTGACCGTGAACAAATTACCTACCGTTTCCAACCTCGATTTTCTTCTGTCTGAAATACAGAGAATACAAAGCTGCACCGCCCCCCTGCCACCACCCCCGGCAGAAATTGTCCTGAAGATTAATCTCTATGACGATACCCATAATCATGCCTCGGGCCCTGGAAAGCCTGATGCAAATAAATATGAGGCAGCTTTGCTCTTGAAAGGAATCTTCTAGAATTCTCTCCTCTGTGATGCTGTGCTCTCCTGATCTGAGTAGTTACATATACCTGAAAGTCATAAAGCTAATGTTGACTATGGGAATTAGATGAGCTTTGCATCCCTGTCCACAGTTTGGGGTCTACAGGGCAGTGAAGGCCAAGGTTAGATGAGGAGATGCTAAAGCCAGATGGCCTGGGTTCACACCCAGCCTCCAGATTACCTGGCTGCACCGTCTTAGGCAAATCACTTTGCCTCTGTTCCGCATAATAACATCGGGGTAATAATAGTACTGATCTCATCGTACTGCTTCCAGGACTCAATGAGGGCCTTGCAGAGCACTGGAGTGTAAGCACTCAGCAAGTTTCACCATGGTGGTTAGAATTCCAGGCCATCTCTCAGAAGGAGTCTGAAACTCAAACTTGGCGTTAACTTATACTAAATTTACCTGCTTCCTCCCCGTTTGGAGTTTTATTTTGTTTTACTCTGAGAAGCAAATTTTAGAAAGTTAAATGGCACCTGCCTTCACAAGGCCACAGCTTTTGGAAGTTTCCGCCATTAGCTGCTCCAGCACCCTCTCGCTTCTTTCATTTAAATGGTCGGTTCTCTTGGAAGGTTTGTGCAAAAAGAGTTGCTGCGTTCAAAGAAAGACTCAACGATTGGAAGACACGTGAAATAAGGTTAAATTGAATTGTAATAAACTTTCACTGAATTGTGCTTTACCTCTTTTTTTTTTCTTTTCTTTCTCCTTAGCTCTCACCTGAAGTTCAGTAATCTCACCCTGATTTCAACCCACGGACTCCCAGGAAAAAACCTTCTGGGCACTGAACAAAGGAAGTTTTTAGCAAGCGAGTATGTATTCTATTTTCTTTTTTTTAATTTTATTTTATATTGGAGTATAGTTGATTTACAATGTTGTGTTAGTTTCAGGTGTACAGCAAACTGACTCAGTTATACATATACATGTATCTCCTCTTTTTCAGATTCTTTTCCCATATAGGTTATTACAGAATATTGAGTAGAGTTCCCAGTCCTATATAGTAGGTCCTTGTTGATTATCTATTTAATATATAGTAGTGTGTGTATGTTAATCCCAGTCTCCTAATTTATCCCTCCCCTGCTTTTTCATTCTGAAGGCTGAATGTCCTAATTTGTGTACAGTCCTTTTTCTGCTAAATGGTAGAAAAGGGAAGTGGCAGGCCTGAGTTCAGATGTTCCTTAAGAGATACAAATCCAGGTTAAGAGTGAATAGCAGGTCTGGGAGGATGCCGGCCCTGTTCCAAACAACTGGGACGGGTCTGTGACCCAGACACCACCTGCTTTTGGGTTCTGAGTGACACTCCAGGGCATGGGAGCTTGGTGACTATATTTGCATCAGACCAGGCAACTTGCCGGAGGGAGCTAAAGTCTGGGCCCCTCCGTGGGGTGAGGGTCTCAGGCCCACCTGGCCCTTTGTCATCAGGGCTGGTGAGACAGAGGTCTTCTGAGTCCTCTGAGTCTGTCATTGTTTCTGTCCCAGTAGAATCAGTCTTTGACAACACCCCTTCTAGAAAATGCCACTTCATTATCACACAGCTTCCATTCATTTTAATTTCCTGTAGCAAAGCATGAGTACAAGAATGATTAGGCTCCCTGCCTCTAGAAACAATGTCCCAATTTTTCCAACAAGGAGGGAGGAAATTGTTCTCTCTCTCAGAGAGGGGGGGGTTCATTTTAGATCCACAAGGAAGGACCCTCTTTCCTCTGTGAAAAAGGCTGACTTTGCCTTCAAACTGTGAGAAAAACGGCAGTCTCCTTGCCAGCAGAACTAGGCTCATTTTGACCTAATACTTTGATCAGACTATAAACTTTGAGGTTTGGGGAAGGACATCATTAGGGTGCAGTCAAAAAGATGTGGTTTTTTCTTTTTTTAAAAAAATTTATTTATTTATTTATTTTTGGCTGTGTTGGGTCTTCGTTTCTGTGCGAGGGCTTTCTCCAGTTGCGGCGAGCGGGGGCCACTCTTCATCGCGGTGCGCGGGCCTCTCACTATCGCTGCCTCTCTTGTTGCGGAGCACAGGCTCCAGACGCACAGGCTCAGTAGTTGTGGCTCACGGGCCTAGTTGCTCCGCGGCATGTGGGATCCTCCCAGACCAGGGCTTGAACCCGTGTCCCCTGCATTGGCAGGCAGATTCTTAACGACTGCGCCACCAGGGAAGCCCCAAGACGTGGGTTTTGAGCCAGGTCGATGAATTCAGATCCTGCTGCCACCACAAAGGGGATTTCATCTCTCTGAGCTTTGGGGGTTTTGACTGGAAATGTGTATGATAAGCCAGCCTTGATGGAGTTTTTGGTTAAAATTAGCCTAACACCAAGTTCTGGTTGAGCATGGAGGATCAGCCCACGTACACCCCCTTCCCTCACTTTCCCTTCTTTCCAAATGACATGATTCCCAGGAAATGCTGGTGTTCCTGATAAATGTCTCATGAGGAATTTCATTCAGTCGGCCTGGCAAAGGTTCTGTCAGTCCAGGTCAGGTGTGTTCCAGGAGAGACAGGCTAGCAAGTGATGCTCTGCTGGCCTGATTCTGTGGGGACCTGCGTGTGGCTGGGTGCATGGTCACCTGGGGTCTCTGCCTCTGTCCTTCCCCCTCCACACTCCCAACCCAGTAGCCAGAGCAAGGCTGCAGAAACGTGAATCAGATCCTGTCAACTCCCGAGCGGCCTGGAGCTTCTCTGTCCAGTGTGGCGGCAGTGAGCCACATGTGGCTGCTTAAATTTCAATTAATTACAGTTAAACGGGATTAAAATTCAGCTTGTTGATTACATGAGCCACATTTGAAGTGGGAGGCTAGCCACGTGTGGCTCGCAGCCCTATCAGACAGCCCAGCTGCAGAAGGGTTCTGTAGTCACAGAAATTTCCAGATGCTCTGATCTGAAATCTGCCCCTGTTCTGCTGGCTCCTCCGACCCCCTCTTTTACTGTTTTTGCCCTTGTTCTCTCTGCTGTCACCACACCAGCCTACTTGATGTCCCTCGAACACAACAGGCAAGTCCTCACCTTGGGGGTCTTTGCTTTTCTCTCTTCAGGTCTTTGCTGAAATGTCAGCTTTTCCATGAGACCTACTCTGACCATCCAGTCGTCCGCAGCAAACTCTCCAACACTCTATCCTCCTTCTCTGCTCTCTTTCTTGCTACTGAAATCCTTGTAAATATTATACAGTTTGCCTTTTAAAATTGTTTATTCTGAATCCTTCAACTATGATGTAAACTCCACAAGGGCAGGAATTTTTTGCCTTTTGTTCACTGATGGGTTCCCAGCATCTGGGACAGTGCTTGGCACTTAGCAGGTGCTCAGTAAATAATGTCAAATCGATGACAGTTACCTCCGAAAGTACCTGAAGAAGTCCTCTCCATCAGGGTGTAGACAGGGACTAAATAACACAGCCATATAAGATGTCTCTGGATGGGTACCTGCATGTTATCCTCTTAGAAACCACAAATTGAAACATCAACAGGATGTTGCCTTTCAAATGTTCCTCAGACCCCAATACAGGAAATTATGTCTGGTCATGGAGTTTAGAAAGAACAAGTGCATTGATATCCAAAAATTTAATGATTCAAATTCCTCACGCCAAATACAAATTCTGAACTTTTCCGTAACCAGTGTTTTGATTTATTATTGCTGTTACTAGTTTTTGAAAAGCCATGTTTTGTCTCCCCACCTCCCCTGCCCAAACCCCGCCCTGTCCAGCCTCTGGTGGACGTGCTAATGATGTGCCCGGGATGCAGCAGAAAGGAGGGCAGAGGGAGGAGAGGAGGAACCGGCAGTGGGAGAAATCCACTAATTGGACAATCAGCTGTGAACAACTGAAGGTTAATTATGATGTTCCTTCTTCTGGGAGCCTCACGATAAACCCTTGCTGGAAACCTCTGAGGTTCTTTCCGGTCCTGCAGGGTTCTGATTGCATGAAGTGCAGGTCCTCACCACACTTACGTTTATTCCTCTGGAGTTTGCTCTTAATTTTGTACCTGGAACTTTAGGCTTAGTCTTCCCATCACTAGATTTGGGGTCACTGCAACTTTGAGCAAGCTGGCCACTCTCCACATATGTCCTGTTCCAGCAATTCCCCCATCCTGCATTTCTACTTTTTTTCTCCTCCTTATTACCTGTCTCCAGAATGTTCTGTGAAGACAAGCTTCCACATTATTTTTGCGTCAGAGTCAAGGTCACTTGAGAAACACGAAGTTTCACTGACCTACCTTCTTTGGTTCCTTCTCTCTCTTCCAGAGGACTCTAGTGGAGATATTTCACTTGTCCTCAAGCCTGGAGATGGCCCCTGCCCTGTGGGAATCTTAATGCTCATTAACTCTGCTTAGGAAATAATTTTGGAGAAATACCATTTACAGTCTCCAATATCTAGTCTCACTGCCTCATGGGTAAATTAAAGAAGGTCCAGCATGTATTCTAATATCCGAAACAGATAGGCATCAGCTACACGCAGTGTAAATTTCTCAGTTTCGAAACTGAGAAATGTCATTCCATGTGGTCACAGGCTGTAAAAGCAAGCACCCCACATTTTTCAGTGCTTCCTAAGGTCCCTGCAACCCCAGCGTTCCCGAGGGCCAGTTCCCACTGGACAGAGCTTCAGATTTTATCTTTGAAGTATGCATTCTGAAATTATCAACACCGCTGGCCTACTGTCATTAGAAATAACATTGTCTTAGCCTTCCCCAGATTTCCCCTGGGAACTTTCATCTTCGAGCAAATCCTCATATGACGAATCTCTGTGCATTAACTATATTTAATTTTTCCTCATCTTGGACGGCTGACAGTACTGCTTCTGTTAGGAATGGATCACATCCCAAGTAAGAACAATCCCTCGTGGGTCTCTCACAGATGTATGAAATCAGCGAAGCCTCCTGTTTTCCTGTAAAGCTACCAAAATGGCTTTTTATAAGAGAATTTCATCTCACTATCTGTTATTTCCCTGTGGCAGACCAGCCCCCGATTTTCTTTTCTTATTAAGAAGAAATTTTCTTGTTTTTAAGTGTCATTGTGTGGAGAGATACAAAGCCCAGACTCCGTTCTCTTTCACAGGCCCTATAACAGGGTCTAATGTGCATCCATTACCAGGATTCTTTTTGTGTGGTGAGAGCAGACTCATGCGTGAATCAAAAAGAAAAACTGTTCTCCCATTACCACTTCAGAATCCTGTTTGCCTCCAAGGAGAGTAAACAGGATTGTGTACCATTAATATTATTTGGAATAATACCCTTCACATATGCATCCCACTTGACAGACAGCATCTCTTACATTCTTGTGTCCATCCCTCGCAATGCTCGAGGCATGTGAGGAGGGGTCGTTATCTCCTGCTGAGAGGTGAGGAAACTGAAGTTCTAAAAAGGGATGCAGAGTCCCCAGGGTCCATTTGCATTGGCGACAGAGCAGGGACACAGATCCTGGCACGGGGAAGCCTAGATTTAAACAGACTCTCACTGTTCTGCTGCCCTACACTCTGCGTCTTCGGAACAGGGTTATTAAAACGTCATGTACATGAGGTCAAACCTTCCAGAAAATTCTGGAAACAACCCTCACAGAACTCTAAATAAACCCAAAGCCACAGGAAACCCACTTTTCTCCCATTACAGTATTGTGTTCACCCTCGAATAGAACCCAGAGAACAAAACCTGTCTACCCTGGGCCTGCTCTTATGGAAGCAGCAGTCCCCGTAAATCACCTTTACCCTGAGAAGTGACCCCGCCCCCAGAGTCCCCAGGGATTGTACTGGATGCAAACATAATTCCCTAATGGACATTTTCTCTAAATAAAATGCGTTTTGTTGTTTTGGCATGAATCCATACACTAATTCTAAGAATGAATCATTTATTGAAAAGCCTTAGCAAATAGACAGGGTTCTTGATGTTCTGGACCTTGACCCCTGCCTGTGGGAATCCTCAGATGTCACTTTCTTCATGCTCATTCGCTCTGAGTCTGTGGTCAATATGACAGTTGTCAATATGACAGATCAACCGCTAAGGTAAATTTACACCCGCTATGAAATGGAAGCAAGAGTATATATGAATGATTACACGCACACACACACACACCCCCTCCCTGTTGTGGACTGGTCTACTCCAGGCAGAACAATTTAGCTTTAATGGGAAGATGTCAATTTGCAGCTAAGTGTCTCATAAGGACAAATCTCCTGGCTAGCCTGGGTCCCGGTAAACTCCCAGCAAGAGCACAGGCTCGGCCAACCAGGGGACTTGAACCAGCTCAGCAGATGTCTAATTAATGCCCGCTGTCAGCTGCTCAAATGTCACTGATGGAGCCTCTCTCTCCGCAGCCACTGTTATAATGACAAAGATCACGCGTTGATGTCGCTGTGCTCCTGGGTCAACGTGGTGGTTGGTAAAATGACTGCCATAGACCGAGCAGCTAAGCAGGTCATTGTTTCCAGAGAAGAAGTCGTGCTCTACGACCACCTTGTCCTCTGCACCGGGCAGCAGTACCAGGTGAGCCCTCGGGGATGGCAGGGGTCACATGCTGACCAGGCCCACGTCTCAGGGTCAAGAGCGTGCCTCCCACCTGCACATGTGACCGGAACTGGGTCCAAAACCCTCCTGGAAACCCATTCCAAGAAAAACATTCTGCTCAAGGATAAGAATCACAGCAAGTTGGAGAAATGTCATCCTTGAAGCTGTTGTCCAAAAGTCTAACACGTACTGCTCACCAGAGCAGAATCCAGGCGCAGCCCGGCGTGCGTCTGTGGAAAATTAATTTATGCTTCAAGAGGCTAACATTTGGCGGTGGTGATGGGCTTGCGAGAAAGTATTTCAAACATGCGCACCTTCTGTCAGCCTTATTTTATTTTGTCTCTCGGTTACAAAGCTAGGAAGTGTGTCTGGTTGCTTACCTGGTGACCGTGCTTTCCAACTCGATTAAATTCTCAAGCCACATTCCAGGGAAGTGTTGCAGGATGTGACCTATTCAACGTCCGACAGAAGCGAATTTGAACATTCTTGCTTTGCAACACTGGAGCATTTCATGCAGAAATGCCACAGAAATAGGGCATCTCTTTGATGAAAAGAGATTTAGATGATGGAGTCCTTTCATTACATTTTCTCTCAGGGACTGGATAGGCCTCCAAGTTGGGTTTGTAGGGAGTTATCCACTCTCCACCCCAGGCACTGGTCATGTTTTTCTGCTCCTGTCCTAGGCCACCTTGGGGATGTGCTCAGGCCTGCTTCCCACAGATGAGCCACGGGTGGCCGGCCTGGTGGGGATAGACAGCCCAGCAACTGCGCGCATCACTGACTTCCAGCACTGAGCCTGGGCTACCCACTGAGAGCACCTGGGGCACTTTTGAAATAAACCCAGGCCAGGGCCCCGCCCCCAGAGGCTCTGTTTTAATTATTCTGGGGATGAGTGGGGTCCAGTCATCAGTATTTTTTTGAAGCTCCCAGGTGATTCTAAGCTAAGGTGGAGAAACACAGACTTGAACTTTCTCGACCTAGAACCTCATCTGTACCTTAGAGCAGCACTTCTCAAACTGCCATGTGCACACACATCCCCTGTGCATCTCGTTAAAATGTAGATGCTGAGCAGGGGGTGGGGGGTGGGGGGCTGTGGCTGAGATACCTCGGTTCTAACACGTTTCTGGGTAAGGCCAAGGCCGCTAGTGAGGGGACCACCTGAGGACCCAGCTTGGATCAGCGCCTGAGTGATTTCTTTTCTTTCTTCCCCTTCCTCCTCCCCTTCTTCCTCTTCTCCTTTTCCTTCTTCTTCTTTTAAAGCAATCCAATTCTCAAAGTGTAGGAAAGGATTTTTTTTTTTTTCTGGATAAAGGAGAAAAATAAACTGGTTACTTAAGTACTCCTCTTTTTCAAACGTGAAACCAGAAGAAACCACCAAGCACCCCTTTGTCCCCCCTCACCTACCCCTCCGAGTTCCAGCTGCTGCCTGCGACCGTGGACTTGGGAAAATGTGACAGGAAGGCCCCGGCCAGCTGTCCAGAGACTCAGGCGTCTGCCCATGTGTGCCCAGCTGCCCCTGCGGCTTTAGTCTGTGGTACATTAAGCTCTTGCCCTTTTAACAATGGGAAACACGAAATGAAGTGATAAAGAGAGTTTCAATTTAATTTTTCCAGAAGGACATAAAGATTAAAAGTACGTAGACTGATATAAAAAAGGCAGCTGGATTCACTAGGAGCTTCCGGCTCGAATTTCTTTCCCTGTTTCCCTTCTCCGCCATTCTCACGGTTTTGCCCCAATTTTGTGATTTAAAAAAATACCAACAAGTTAAAATGATGAAAATAAGCAAGAAGACTACCTGTTATAAAATATAATTACAAATCTTAACCTCTAATCTGACCTGTAAATGGCATGTGCCAGTCTAAAATATCGTGCAATACATTTGATATCCAAATCCATAGCACTTATTTTTTTAATCAGAAAATCCATGCACAAGATACAGTGTGCTGCAGGGCTGCGTGTGAGGGGCCCTGGTCTCTACTTCCAAGCCCTCTCACCAGGGTCAGCCATTCTGAGGCATTTCTGTTGTTCGTTCTTCATTGGTTACCTCCCAGAACTACAAACAATGTGTTTATAGAAGTTTTCCCCTTGATCGGTCAACTTCCGACATTACCTATGACCTTTCCGCTTTGGACGATGAAGGTTTTTCTAGCTCACGTCCAGTACCCTCTAAGCCCCTCCCCAACCCCACGGATGGATTTGATTATTTTTATTGGTGAGCACATGCCGGTTCTGAAAAGCTGTCTGCAAGACCTTATAACCAGGGTCCCCGAGCCCCATCCCTGGCTCATGGAGCATCGAGCAGAGACGGAGAGATGCCCACTCCCACGCCTGGGTGTGGGTCATCTCAGAGAGAGGAGGGATAAAAATGTATCAGCCTGAAGTCAGATGAGTTGGTGTGGGCCATGAGAAAACCGTGGCTGGGACTCCCACGGGGTGGTGCTCGGCGGGGGGGGGGGGGGGGAAGCCAGCGGGGGGGGGTGAGAGCATGCAGCCGGGCGAGGGCAAGTGGGGTGTGAGCTCTGGTGAGCTTGGTGTGGGTGAGCAACGGATGTGGTCTCCAAGGAGGCGAGTTATGTCTCAGATGGGAGATAGAAGAACGTGGCATCGGGACAGTGCAGGCCCAGGCGAGAGCCTGCTGCAGAGGGTGGACAGAGCTGCACGCATCAAGGTGCTACCGCTTGTCGTTTGGCAGCGCCCAGCATGAAGAGACCTTCCTGTGTTGGGGTGGATTAAAGGGGAAAATAACAGCATGAGGCCAAAGAAAAGAGGCCGTTTTAAATCAAGACTTCAGATTCCCTGAGGTTTCTCCCATCAGAGCCAACATCTCCTCCCCTTGAATCTGGGCAGGCTTGTGACAGCCTTGACCGGCAGACTACAAAGGAAGTGACATGGCATGAATTTAAGTCCAAGTCAAAGGCTAGGCAGCTTCTCTTTGCCTGTGGGAACAGTGGCTCCTGGAGCCCTGAGCTGCCACATAAGGATTCCAGATACCCTATGACCGCCGTGCTGGAAATGCCATACATGGGTTCTCCAGTTGAGGGTTCCAGCCGAGCCCAGGCTCTCAGCCATCCCTGCCAAGGCCCCAGACATGTGAGTGAAGCCATCATGGACCCTCTAGACCAGACCATCCATACACTGAATGTCACCAAGTGCCCTCTATCGATAACACATGGAATAAAAGGATTGCCCAGCCAAGCTCTACCCAAACTTCTGGCCACAAAGTCATGAAAGGTGATAAAACAGTGGTGGTTTAAACCACTAAGTATTGGTGTGAGCTTGTTGCAAAGCAAGAAACAACTGGAACAAAAAGATAACAGAAAAAGAGAAAAGAGAACAACATCTAGAAAAATCAGAGCAAGGACATACTTTTGAAAATATTCCAGAAGGATCCTCCCCCTCTCTCTCTCTCTGTCTCTCTCTCTCTGCCTCTCTCTGCCCCTCTGTCTCTGTCTCGTCTCTCTCCCCAGGACACTGTGCATCATCCTCATTATGGCTCCATCACAGGAGCCAAAGACATTTGAAGAGCAGAGGCTGAGCTGAGAAGGCCACAGGGTGAGATGAAAAGGGAGATGGGGAGTAAGAAAGGATTGGTGTTAAATCTCCATCAAGAGACAGACCTGCTTCTGTACAAGTTGGTGAAGTCAGCTGGAGACCAATCACAAAACTCCCCTGGAGGGTGGAGGCAAAGGGCAAAGGGATACACTGGGTGCCAGAGACAGGAAGATATGCTAGAAGTGGAGGCCATGCCTGGACAGTGCTTCTCCCAAAGAAGAAGAGGCCCAAGTACATGGAATAGAGACAATAAAGATATGCTAGAAGAAAACTTTCCTTACCTGAAAACATCATCCAGTTGACCACATTCTTGGCAAAATCAAGGAAGAATTTTCTCAGCTAGTTACATTCTGATGAAATTTTGGTTCTATGAGAACAATAGGGAAAACAATGAACAAACTTCAAGAGAAAAATAGCAGATTACCTCCCCCCACCCTGCCTAAAAAAGAACAAAAATAAGGCAAGGCAAATAAGGCAAAAAATTACCTCTCCAGCCTTCAGTGGTTTAAGAAAATGAAACTGGCTGCTCAGAATTTTGAAGAAAATGGGCAATTCTGTCATCGCATGCTCGCCTAAGTGTATCCTATTGGAGGATGGCAAAATGTGTTCTTTATGGGCCAGGCCTGAGAAAGAAGATCTTCCGTGGTCTTTAATTCGCACTCTGGATAACGGAGACAGAGAAGAACTGGACACAGTAGTATAAAAGGACACATGGCAACACCACAAACAAAAGGTAATCCAAATCATTTTTATAAATCTGAGAATAAATCCAAGATGGGCAATAATGAATCTTACTCTAAAGTAATCTAATCAAAACCGAGTTCTTAAAAAAAGAAACCAAAAAAACCCAAGTTCTTGAAAATAGGGGGAGAGGTGGCCAAGGAGGACTATGCAGTGTCTTAAATGGGGAAGCACAAAGGCAATGTTTCATTCTTGACTCTTATATTTAGAGGAAATAGGTTAAAGAATGCTTTTGAGCAGCCTAAATAAATTCACCTTCCAAAAACTGGAGAAGATAAAAAGGAAGAAAACATCCTTCATGTAACCAGAGGCAAGAAAAGAAAGAAAATAGCCACGATGCTTACACTTGAAAGTATGAACCAGAATGGCATAAGGAAAAAAAACCTAACAGTTGTAACAGCGAGTGTCATGGTTTTAAATTGCCCCCATTACAAGATCAAGGATCTGTTTTTACATGGACGTCGAAATACAAGAGGAATAAAAAACGAACCACACTCAGAGTTTAAGAGTGAAAAGATAGTTCCAGGGGCACCAGCCAAAGATGTCAAGCAAATTCAAACAGCTGTTACGAGCAGCAGCAATAGTCATATCCGGCGAAGCAGAATCAGCTGGAGAAATAAGAGCACTGATCCTGACAAAGGGTGAAGTTCGTGACGACGACATGGAGGTCACGAGCCCGTTACATGGCACAATGTGGTTGTGTCACAGAGTGTATCGCAGGACAGAAGTGCACCTGCAGCATGACGTGCATTTCTTGGTGTCACATGTAAGGGAAGGAACCAGCTGAAGCACCTCCAGAGATAAGAGGTCACCCCGGATGTTTAGCCAGAGGGGCAAAGAGTCCGATGGCTGAGAGTGTTCGTGTAGAAATGAATTCGATTCAGTGTGGCCCGGGGAGCAGATAATGACAGACATCAGAAGCCATGGGACTACAGCGCGCATCCATCCTAAGAAACTACCTCCTAAGGGTCAGAGCCTCCGCCAAGAGGGACTGTCCGACCCCCGGGTACAGCGGGCAGCCGGCAGGAGAGGTCAGAGCACCTGACCTAGATCGAGCACTGGCCTTGCACCACACCAGTGCTCCTTGAGGTCACCCTTGTGGTAACACCCTGAGCTCCCTGCCACTCCCACCCCCATTTCACAGGTGAGGGAACCAAGCTGCAGTGGGGCTGAGGTCAAAGGTCAGACAAGACAACTTGTCCAAGGTCGCACAAGGGTGGCAGACTAGGGGCTAGGGTTTGAGCGCAGGTGGTCTGGCTCCAGTTCTTCGCCGCTGCCTGTCTCTCTCCTCCCTCCCTTTCTCCCTGTCTCCTTCCCCGTGCCTCCTCCTTCCCTCCTGCCCTCTCCCATCCATGTGCTGCAGAGGTTACACTGGATGGCTTTAAAAGTCTTCACAACTCACAAATTCTAGAACTAACCATTTATAGCTAGAGTCAAATAAACAGTTTTTTTTTAAGTGTTTTTTTTTTCTCTCTCTCTCTTTAAAAGTATCTGGGGCTTCCCTGGTGACGCAGTGGTTGAGAATCTGCCTGCCAATGCAGGGGACACGGGTTCAAGCCCTGGTCTGGGAGGATCCCACGTGCCACGGAGCAACTGGGCCTGTGAGCCACAACTACTGAGCCTGCGCGTCTGGAGCCTTGTGCTCCGCAACAAGAGAGGCCGCGATAGTGAGAGGCCTGCGCAGCACGATGAAGAGTGGCCCCCGCTTGCCACACTAGAGAAAGTTCTCACACAGAAACGAAGACCCAACACAGCAAAAATTAATTAATTAATTAATAAACTCCTACCCCCAACATCTTAAAAAAATATACATATATATCTGGAGAAAAGCAACCTCAGTTCTGGTAAGGTGGCTTCCTGGTGTCCTCAAGAACCCAGGCCCTTCTGTCTTTTGTTCTTCCATCCTTGGAATGTGGCTTCCATCCTCAGCACCTTGTGGTGACTGCTGTGGTTCCAGCCATTTCATGTGCAAGAAGCAGGAAGGAGAAAAGACTAGAGCAGAATGACTTTTCGAGTTGCCCTCCCCCTGCCCTCAAAGGACACCTGCTTATCTCTCTTGACCTCTCAGGTCATGAGTTGGGAAATGTTCCAACTGGGTATATGTCCCAGGAGTCTGTTACTAAGAAAGAAAGGGAGACAGGATATTGGTTAGGCCACCAGCATCCCCTACTGCCATGTTAACTTGCCGAGGAGAACAGGGTGGCCAAGGGGCTCCCACCAGCAGGTGATGCTCCGTCCCAAATGATCTGGAATGGTTGAGAAGTGTCTGCTTCTCTCCAATCACGAGTCAGTGCCAATTCAGTGGTGGTAGAGAAGCTCTGCTTTGGGGAGCCAGCACTGATGGTGCGTCTTCAGTAAATGTGCCCACGCCTCTTGTTGAACTCTACTCCCTCCTGTCGAACTCTACTCCCTGCAATTGAACTCTACTCCCTCCTTTTGTTGATGACATAATATGATTTTTCCCTATAGATCCCTCTTGATATACTGAGTTTTGCTAAACTCTGTGTGGACAAATTAATTAGCTTTGGGATTTAAACTTCTAGCTCCAGTTTTACCTATTTTGTGAAATGCCACCATGCGAACATGAAAATATATTATCCCTTTAATTTCTCTAATTCTTTATAGTTAAAAATGTGCAAAAACCACTCTACCCATTTAAATGCGTGGAAGAATTATATGGATTATCAGAATGCAGTTACCTCTCAGGACTGTAGCAAACTAATTCTCGTTTTTGACCTTCTTTCTTTCCCCCCCTCTTTTCCTTGTTTTTTCATATGAACACCCACTATTTGGAATGATAAGTCATTGAAAGTTTTATAAATTGAATGGCTCTCAATTTGTTCTTCAGCCCTGCCTTTTCCTGCCAAGGATTTTTCCTGACTTGTTAAAGCATGATTTACTAAACTGGTATAATGTTACCCCAATTTCATTTTCTCTTATACTATAATGCATGTTGTAGTTCTGGTAAAGTTTCAAACCTCCAAAGCACAGTATTCAGTATTGTGCACTTTAAACCATTCACCAAAGCCCTCAGTGGACTGCTTTATGATAACCATGAATATACTAATGCCAAAATTTTAGTGTGATATTGCTAAATAAATTATATTGCTAATAAGAGCTTTCCTCCACAATTTTAGTTGTAGTAAATGACCACTACTTATTGGGTTGTTCCTTTTTACTAAATATCATTTTACTGCAGCCTCTTTGTGGAGAAAGGACATCCAGCTTTAAAAATAGATTCTGTTTCTTTTGTTTTTTGTTTTAGTCCAGCCTGAAATTGAATTAAATACATCACAGCAATGTGCCAAGGCTTTAGTACTTCTCTTGAGGAAGGATATACCCGAAAGTTTCCTAAATGTCATCTGGGGTTTAGTGGAGCCCCACGTGTCCCGGCACCAGCCAGCATTCACATCCCCCAGCACAGCAGGCATTGCCCGCGGTTGTCGGGGAGGAAGAGCCTCCCGAGAGCCCGTGTGAGTCTCTGCTGCCAGTGAATGTTTTGCCCTCTGTAGCTGTAGGAGTCTGGCCTCACATCCTTAGGCCTCACGCCACGAATGTGCAGGACGGCTGCTGCGGGGCCTCTAACAGCAGCCGAGCTGCCTGGGAGTCTTGCCCTAGGTTCCGGCCTCGTTATCTCCCATAATCTCCACCTGCCGCCAAATGACCCTCGGAGAGGCAGCACAGGGGCCCACTGGGCACACCCGCCCCACTGTGGCATTTGACTTGGCTTCTACAATGGCGTCTGTTTGCTCGATTTTAATTGAACCAAAGTAATGAACAAATCAGGAGTCCATATAAAATACCCAAGTATCTGGCATTTCTTGAGCGATCAGATCTGGCCACCCTGAACCCCTACTCTACCCTGACAATGACCAGATGGAGTTGAGTCATGGCTGAACGCTCTGGCCAGGGCCTGGGCGTCCAGCTTGTCACAGCATCCTGGACACCAAGGACAAGAGTTGGCCATCATCCATTATTGGGTTTCCTACAGCAGAGGAAAGCGTCTGTCTTCACCCACGTCTATGTCAAAAGCGAGGGAACAGGAGCTGTACTGGGAGGGCTCAGTGTTGAGAGAGAGAGAGAGCACTTCTTTGACAAAGTGAAAGATAATCCTATAATTTTCACAAGTAAGTAGTAGCCCACTTCCCTCATTTTGTGGGTAGACCCTCTATGTGCTTGAATTTCAATCCCTTGATATAATTGCCTCAGTGCAGATTGTTTTTACCAAAAACAGCGACATCAAATCCAGTACCACGTGCTCTTCCATGGCCCTGCCCCCCTTGCAGGAACAAGCAGGTCCTGGGTTCCCTCCCCTTGACCCTGGCCAGGCCTCTGTGAAGACCTCCGTGACTGAACGTGGCAAGAGAGGCCCTGCTGGGCTCCCAGGACCGAGAAGAGAAGAATGTGGAGCTCTCTGGACTGCTACCCTCTCCCAGGACATGTGCCCTGGAACTCAACCCCCCAGCCCCCCAGCTGTGAGGAAGCTCAGGCCACAGGGAGAGGCCCCACGTGGAGTTCCGGCCGACAACCCCAGCTGGGATCACAGCCAGCACCAACTGCTAGACATAGAGTGATGACTTGTCATCTTTTTAAATACCCACCATGTTTTCTTGGGGAAAGAAAAAGGATTGAGAGAGTTTATCTCCAGGTGATTCCAGCCCCCGGCCATCAGGTCACCACCCCCAGCCTTCGGGTCTTCCCAGCTGAGGCCTCCAACATTGCTAAACAGACAAACTGTCCCCCACCATTCCCTGGCTGCATGGCTGACCTACAGAATCTGTGAGCCTACTGAATGGGGGTTTTGCACTACCGAGCCTTGGAATAACTTGTTACGTAGCATCAGATGACCAGGGCAGCTCCTTCTGAGAATTAGCTCCAAGTGGTCATTTCGCCCGTTTTTTGTTTTTTTTTTTTAATTAAGACCTGATTATATCTTGAGACAGCAAAAGGCACACCTGTACTGGGTATTGCTCTGTTTATTTTAATTAATTAATCAATCAATCAATGAATTAACTCATTACTTGTGAGCGCTTCACCTGTTACCACTGAAATAAGCATCTCTCTGTAACATATCTCAGGTCCCACGCCCTACAGGAGCCGACATTAGTCAGCACCCGACAAACAGAGAAGTTCTGAACAGCGGTCTGCAGCAGTACACGGGCCCGGTTCCCTGCAATCATTTCACCCTCAACGACGAAGAAGATTGCTTGAAGGCCCTGACTTGGATCAGGAACAACTCCATTGCTGTAGAAGGTAAGGATGCTGGTAACTGTGCATCTTTTCAGAACAGCATTTTATCTTTATAATGAGTCTTATTCTTCGTCTAGTTCCAGTATATAATTAGTGCCTAATTAATTCCAACCAAATCATTCATCTGCCGTGCTTTGTTTTCCAGATTAATTTACAACTTGTCATTTTTGGATACCCAGCATGTTTTCTGGGGGAAAGAAAAAGGCTTGAGATAGTTTAATTATCTATAATTATTTTATTACACAAAAATGAATATCCAAAGAGCAAAGCATGGCTAAAATCATTAACTAATTAAAGAATAATTTAATAAGCAAACATGTTTAGCAATTATATGGAAAATATGACTCCTTTTGTGAAGCTGAAAAGACCTCGGAAGAAAAGGAAAGGTCTGAGTTGGAAGGGCTCTTTTCTTTCACAACCCATTGTTCTCCTTCGTGGTTGCCTGCACAGTCCTTCCCACAAATGAACATATTCGAGTTGCCTGCCACTTCCTGAAGCCAAATGAGAGAGTAAAACATTTGTACAAATTGTTTTCTCAAGCATCTTCCTCTCTATTGCTTGGGTTAATGGAAATTGTTTGACTAGTAGAATAACTAGAACAGGGCCTGGCTGCCTATTTGTCTTTAATTGAAACCTGGGGAGTCAAGTTTTAGAGATGACTTACTGCAGCCCCTTCATTTTACCGAAAGCGCAGGGGGGATCAGGGACTTGGTTGGGTTATACAACCACCTGTGATGGGCTGGGCTTCTAACCCAGACCTTTGATTCAGTCCTGGGATGGAAAAATCAGTAAGTGACTGGAGTGTGGAGATCAGTATATAAAATTAAATATATTAGTTTATTGAATGTATTTGTTTAAATATAATTTCATTATGTTAGTTAATATAATTAATATATTAAAATTAAATATAGTTTCTTCCGATTTTTGGTGGAAGATTTAGGTGTTAGTTAACTTTTTGTCAAGTTTCTACATTTACTTCATTAAAAATCAAAAATAGGTATCAAAGGATATTCGATACATTGCTGAATTCAATTTGTTAGTACTTAGAGGCTATTTGCATCTAAACTCATGAGTAAGATTGGCCTGTTTTCTCTTTTATGCTTTACTTGGCAAGTTTTTGGAATCAAGGGTATGCTAGTCTCACAAAGTGTTTTGGGGAAGCTTTCCATATTTTTGGTGGGTCAGAAATACTTTGTATAACCTAAAAATTGGACAGGAATCACCCATAAAACCAACTGGGTCTGGAACCTTTGGGCAGAGGTGGGATATATAGATATATACTGGAGACCCAGAATAAAAACTTGTCAAAGTATTCAGTATTTTAATATTTGCATTAAAACTCGGTATTATTTTCAGTTTTGCATCTGTATGTGTTTAAACCTGTTTCAATATTTTAGTCATTCTTTAATCATTGCCCTGTGACCTAAGTACACTTAGGGAATTCTCTGATCTGGGGGTCAGCAAACTTTTACTGTAAAGGGCCAGATAGTAAAAATTTTAGATTTAGCAGGCCATATGGTCTCTGTCCCAACAACCCAACTCTGCTGCTATGGCAAGAAAGCAGCCACAGACAATATGTCAATGAATAGGCATGGCTGTGTTCCAATAAAACTTTATTTACAAAAATAGGGGATGAGTCATAGTTTGCAGAACCCTGCTTTTATCCATACAATTTGTGACAACTCATTACCATTTCTTCAAGTCCAGACCTCAAAATGTAACTTAAGCTTGCTAAAAGCACAAAAGCCAATGGTTCAATGCAAAATATACATTATGTCTTAGGAATGTGCCCAGTCCTGTTATAATGCAGTGTTTCAATCGAACTGTTGGCTGTTTTGAATGTTAGGATTCAGGAGCCTTTTGACCAAGAAAAGGGCCTTTGAACGTGGCAATGCAAGTCCTTAAGGTTGAATGCTTATGGCAGAGAACTTAGAAATTCCAATGTAAGAAGCTCTTGGTTTTCAGATGGGGGAATAGCATCCAGCTATCGTGTTGCCTTGACTAGTGGTCGAAGATGGTGATACTCTGGTGCCCACCTAAAGGGAAATAAATGCTTTTGCAAGAGTTAAGAATGTCTCCCATTAACCGTTGCAGAAAACCCCTGCCCCTGCGTGCCTGCTTTTGTCCACTGAACGGCCAGGTTAGGGAGTTTATAGACATTAGTTTCTTGTCCTAAAAGTAGGCTGTTTTCCCCAGGTCCAGTGCTTAATGACACCCCCAGGGCAGGGCGTCTCGCAGGTAGGTGGTCCAAACACTCAGATGCTGGGCCCAGGCTCTGGGAGGCATCTGAGAAACAGACCCAGCCAAGTTCATTCAACTTAGGGTAGTGACCCTTTTCAAATGACTATAAGAAAAGTTGGAAAGAAAAATGTTAACCTCCTGCCTTGAGGAAGCTCTTTCTCTTTGTAGTTTTTCCATAATTAGAGTCATATTCAGACTTGAATTTAATTAGTGCCATTCCAGATATCTTCCTCACATGGGCTGCTATGAGGATTAAACGAGATAAGATATTACATGTCCAGCTCAGGGCAGCACAGTAGGAGTTCAATCATATGGGCTCTTGTTAGCCTTGTTACTACTACTACCGCTACATGTGATAGGGTTGTTTCTCCAGGGTGTAGGTCTCAGCCACTGCCATCCTAGTGATGGTGCAGCCTAGCACAGTCTCTACACAAAAGATGGGGAGCCGTGTACACCAGGTACCAGTCTGATTGTAGAGAGGCATCGTGACCTTCATGAGAGCTCTGGAGGCTGTGAAGTTTAGAGAAGGTTTCCTCAAGAAAGGAGGATTTGAGCTCAGCCTTAAAGAAGGGCAGGATAGGGGCTTCTCTGGTGGCGCAGTGTTTAAGAATCCGCCTGCCAATGCAGGGGACACGGGTTCGAGCCCTGGTCCAGGAAGATCCCACATGCTGCGGAGCAACCAAGCCCGTGCGCCACAACTACTGAGCCTGCGCTCTAGAGCCCGTGAGCCACAACTACTGAGCCCATGTGCCACAACTACTGAAGCCCGTGTGCCTAGAGCCCATGCTCCGCAACAAGAGAAGCCCCCGCAATGAGAAGCCCGTGCACTGTAATGAAGAATAGCCCCCGCTTCACGCAACTCGAGAGAGCCTTCGCGCAGCAACGAATACCCACCACAGCCAAAAATAAAAAAATTTTTTAAATAAAAAATTTTAAAAAGATTGAAATTGCTGAAAAAAAAAGAAGGGCAGGATAAGCAAAGGAAGAGAGAGGTTGGGGGAGTTTGATTTGTATCCAAAGACCATGACCTAACAACTCAGGCCGGGCAGACTCCGTGAAGGGCAGCAGTGGGAGGAGAAGGTGGAGGGTCCAGGGGAGTCCAGGTTTAACTGGTTACTTTTTAGAGGCTGGGGAACCAGGGGTGATGCTGTGTACAAAACAGCACTGCAGGAAGGTGAACTCCCATCTCTGGCGCCCACGGCGGCAGAGAGAAACCCCTCGGGGAAGGATGGGTCAGGGCTGGAGTGGGGCAGCCGTTCAGGCAGGGGCGGGCTGGAAGCAGCCATCTCTGATCCATTTGAGGTCCTGCTGGCACAGCTGCATCTAGCTTATTTCCAAGTCAGTTATGGGCTGATGGTGTTTGAAACTGGAAACTGGAAGTTGGCACTTCATGAAAACGAGGAGCAAGGCTTTGTTCCCGCATCCATTACCGTCACTCCGCCTGTCAGCCCTTGGTTTCTAATAACACCAGAAAGAATGTGGACATTTTTCATGATAGTTAGCTTTTGCTCCCTCAGTGCTAATTTTCCTTTTTCTCAATAGTTCAGGCTGGGGTTGGAGGGTGGGAGCTGAGGATAGGGCCCTTCTCCCAAGAGCCTGCGAAAAAAACTCCTGTGTCTCACGGGCTGTGATTGGGTTGAATGTCCTTCCAGGAATCACACCCCGAATCCTGGGAAACTCCAGGCCTACCTTTGAAGTAAACAGACTCGAGAGGAGGGGCTTGTTTGCTGAGGACGGTGGAGGGATTGTTCTAGAAGGACAGAAGGATGCTACGTAGCAGAAACAATGGATTTTTTTTTTTTAATAGGAGGAGGTTAGCTTTCCTCTGAATTTCTGCCCCTTGAAAAAGCACAGATATCTCCCCCAAAGCATCACCACTCTCCCTGCCCCTGTCCCTGTTTTATCATGTCTTCCTCTGCTTCCAAAGGAGAAACAGTTGTTCTGTGATGGAATTTGTCCAGTCTGAAGGAAATTGTTTATTGGTCTCTGCAGTTGGATGAGTTTATAGATGTAAATTATCGTAAACTATTAGAACTGCTCCACTATCCTGGAGAATAGCTGACATCACTGGCTTTCAACTGCAAAAAAAACCTGGAGGGTTTAGCCGGCGGGAGCGGGGGGGGTGTTTCAGATAGAACCCAGCAACCTAATACATTATAACAGTTTATGGCATTAATTGAAACTAATTGAAATTCATCTGCTATTACCTCTGTACTTTCCATGAAAATGAAAAGTAGGATGAAAGTAAAGTACAAAAAAATACACCGCCTTGATGGCCCGAAATGGATCAATTATTTTCATCTTTAGCTAAATACAGTTTACTGCCTTATTAAAAGCATGTTTGTAAGAAAAGTATAACATTAAAATTCCAGTGCATGAATCACCTAACAAAGCCTTTGTTATGCTATATCTAATATATTCTTCCCTTTTTATTTGACAGAGCAAAATGAGACGTGTCATAGAAATCTTAGGCTTTGACTTCTAGAAAGTAAAAAGAGTATTTTCTGGTCTATTCATGAACATAATATGTTTTTTAAGTATGTGTTTATTTCACAATTTATTAATATTCTAGGGTATCTATTTAAAATTCTTTCATTATCTGGTTATTCCCTAAAGTTAATAATACAGATACAATGCCGATTAGAGGGGTTTTTAAGGAACATGTTATATATCCATCTGCAAATATAGTGCAGTGGTGTGAGCACTGGTTCTGAAATCAGACCTGGCAAGTCTGAGTTCTGATGAACCATCTACTGCTGTGTGACCTGGAGCTTGTTACTTGACCTCTCTGTCCTCAGTTTTCTGGAGAGCATAATAAAACTTTTCTCATGGGCCTGTTCGATCTTACATAATCTCTGTTTCTTTTAAAGTGGAAAGGAACCATAATTCTTCATTAAAATACAATGGAATATGTAAATATACATACAATAATAAAATAACTTAAAATACATAAATTATAAAATGTAGTATATAATTCTTATTTTCTCTGGTCTTAAAAATGCAATAACTATAAAGAAAAATTCTTATTAATATCTATGTGCATAAATCTTGAATTTACTTCTTATCCTCTTGAGATGTGAGTTCCTGGCCAGAATGCCAGATCAGAAAATCCTTCCCTTTTCTCCTTTCCAAGTGATGGTTTCCTTCCTGGAGAATCCTTCATCTTTACATCTTGTGTGGGCTTGCCTTATTTTGGTGGTCACACAATCAGAGTTGCTGGTGTATTCATTTACACCTTCAACAAGAGTGTATCAGAAAGCAAAAGCATCACCTTTATGTTCATGCCAACATTTCAGACGGCTGGTCTTAGTGCTTTTGCAGCCTGAGGTGGAGAAGTGACAGCTCACCCAGGTGGTGATAAGAATCATCACGCCCCCTCTTCCTCCCCAGCTGGGCCCCTCATTCCTTTGGAAGCTCCCTTGCACATTCTGTCCCAAAGGTCATTGCAGGCGAGCGTGAGAGAGAGACTGGGTGCTCCTTCCTGCCAACTTCAATTCCAGGGGCTTTCACAAGGTCGTCTTTTCACCGCCGTGCCCTCCTTGTACTATGCCTCCCGATTCTGCCCTGTACTCTCAGTAATGCATAATTTATCCCCTAGAAGGAGCGACAAAGATCCGCCTCCCATGAAAACTGGTATAGTTGTGTTCCGTTGCCCCTGTTGAAAATCCACCCAGACTGTTCGAATCATGAGTTATCATTTGCCAGTTCAAAGCAGGGCCGCCCACCACTTCCCCTCTGTCACCCATCAGGTCAAGTGCAAAGACTGGTCGTTTCTTATCTGTTAAGTAAACTGAGCTGCTGCGAAGAAGACAGTGACCAGCTCTCTTAGCATAAAACTGTTATCCAGGGGGAAAGCCTCAGCTTTTCCACTCTGTTTCTTCCACATATGCATAGAAACTTCCAAAGAATATATGCGAAATCCCAACAAGATAAAGGAAGCCCCTGCAATGTGTCACCTCCCTCAAAATATTTGCAAAGACTCCGTGAGTTACAGAGCACCTAAGTGGTGGAAATGCATGAGCTGAATGAATCTTTAATGAACTGGGGTTGTCTGACCTCTTAAGCCCGCTGTAGATGACAGATGCCGTGGGTTCCACATACCCTGGGGCTGCCCCCCTCTCCTCCACCAGCCGTCAGGATGTTCTGCGCCAGCAGGACCCCAGCCACCCGCCTGGTCCACTTGGACTGGGACACACTGTCAGACCCAGCGTCACCCTTACAAAGCCCTTTGCAGTGTTGTTATTCACGGCTCAGTTCCCCCACCCCTCCCCCACCTCACAACCACTTTTCTCACCTGCTTTTAAACTCTTGCTTGCTTCTAACTCAGCCAGCGATGGAAGAAAATCTGTTTCTCTGAGGCGTTCTGGGTTCTTCTCTCTCTCTGCCCCCTCCCTTTCTTTCTCTGTTTCCTTCCCTCTCCATCTTCCCTCTTTGATTTGGCCCCAAATTCACCCAGCTGTCCGCAGCGTGCTAGTTACACAAGGGCTAACCTCCCTGTAAAACATCCTTGGTCCCTCGGTTTAAACTGCACCCACATGGCAGGAGCATTATTTTATACTGTCGTGTTGGAGGCACGCACGGTTTTCGTTACCTTTAGGATCGTGTAGGATTTCGTGGGCTGGAAGGGAAACCTAATAGCCAGATCTAACATGTTTCTGTGTTACAAATCTCAGGTATACAACCCATCCTGTGGCTGGACTGGTATGTAGTGCCAACTTAATAGTGAACACCAGGTCGAAATACGTAGTAGGAAAACCTGGCCAGAGTGAGGGTGTTCTGCAGTAAATATCGACAGGCCACAAAAGGAAAGCCCAGTTAGTTTCGGATCAGCAAAAGCTGATAAAACTCAAACACTCATCCGTGCATCTGGTCGGGAAACGTTTTGTCACACCCATTGCAGGCCAGGCTCTGTGTGAGGCCCCAGGGTGGGCAGGGTGGGCAGGGTGAGCCTGAAGTCCTCTTCTCCCCCAGGTAAGCCAGGGCATGTAGACTGCCGATGCAAGGAGGGCAAGGCAGAAACGGCCTCGGGCCTGCAGGGACCTCACCTGCCTGGGGCTGGACCTTCTGCTGGGGCCCAGGTACAACCACAAGCATAGCCCAGTCCAGGGGGCTTCAAAGGCCCTAGTTCCACCCCATCCATGCTAGTAAAATTACTCTGATAAGTATAAGTAATCATATTTTTATACCTAGATTGATTTGTCCTGAAACTCATACATTAATAATCAAAATCTTTGTCTGCTAGCTTTTGTCCTGGGGACTCCCCAAAATATGACTTTGCTTATCCTATGAATTATCTTCATGCTTATATTTTTACTGTTAGCTTATGAAAAAATTACTTACGGGCATTTGTGTGAAGCCAATGTTATTGGTAACAGTTCTAAATGTCATTGTTCCTGGTAATAATAATAATGGATTGTGTATTTTTTTTTTAAGAATTTAGATAGGGGGCCAGGCCCAGAAAGAGAGCTGTTACCAGACATAACTTTTTATTTTCTTTTGGCCACGCTGCGCAGCTTGCTGGATCCTCGACCAGGGCTCGAACTCAGGTCCCTAGCAGTGAGAGCTTGGAGTCCTAACCACTGGACCACCAGGGAGTTCCTGGGATTGTGTATTAAAGTGCCTGGCTTTAGGCCAGGTATATAAGAGTCACGAGATAAACAGGAATTGAATCTAAGACTTCTTTACAAAGAAAAAGTGGGAAATGATGTAGAAAGAACTCACAATTGCACAAAGATAATGGAAAGAATAATCCCCCCCCAGAGTGGAAACATGTAAAAGGCAAGGGATCAAACTAGCAAAGAGTAACAGGCTGACTTTGTAACATTGGGTCTTGTTATGTATGTGGAGGAATGTGATTTGACCTGTGACAAGTTCTTATTTAGGTAGTAAAAAAATTATAATGAGATTTATTCTGTTTTGTGGGTAATGAGACAATGTAAGTAAATAATCATATAAAACACGTTTAGATGAAAAATTTTAGATGACATCACATAGGCATGATTTACTATGTGCCCAATACGACTGTGATCTTGGACCGTTGTTCAGCAAATATGTACACACACACATCCCCGCTGTGGGCAGAGTTTGCTTCACCCCCTTGGGCGGGTGCGGGTGTGGCCGCATGCCTTGCTTTAGTCAATGCAACATTAGTGGATGTCTTGCAAGGAGAGGCTTAGAAAGTGTCTGAGCAGTTGTGCTTGCCTGCCTGTGCTCCTGCACAGCTCCTGAAAGAGAATATGCCTCAGGTCACTGTTGGTCCAGAGAGGATGAGAGAGACGTGGTGCAGATCTGACCCCAACCACAGCTTGGAGCCACATCAGCCAACATCAGCCAGCCCACAGACGTGTAGGCCAACCTGCAACAGGCTTATTGTTGTTTGGCATTGAGTTTGGGGGTAGTTTGTCATGCAGCATTATCGTGACAATAGCTGACAGTTACAATAACTGAAGTCTCATATTTGGGGGAGGCGTTTCAAATTAAACTAAAAGATAGACAAAACTATTTAGAAGTTAGCATATCTATAAATAAACGTCTAATTTAAATAGTAGAGGTTTTATGAAATGTATGGAAGTCCTCATCCTCTCCAGCTGCCTACAATCTGTGGGCAACCCTGGCTAAATAACCCTGCATTGCTGGGGCTTCCATGAGCCTGTAATGAAAAAGTCCATCTCACAGAATAGTTACTAAAAGCCAACATGAAGGAGAGACTGGAAAAATATTCAACTCTGAGTTGCATGGGGCCTAAGCACTTAAATCTGTTTCACTGAAAATGAATATTGTTTTTGCATGCATATTTTAAAGGGGCAGAAGACCTCAAACCTATGACAGTTTGAGGTTCAAGTTTTGGCTCTCCTGGCAGGCTAGTTCTTTGTTGTGTCAGACCGCCAGGATTCATGTTGCACAGCAGGTGGGAGCCTCAATAATTTAAGCAAAATGTTGGCTCTTTCAGCCAAGGAAAAGGCAGCTCACCCAGGAATGCTGCAGTAGCGCGTCTGAATAGGGCGGCAATCAGAGCCCCAAATCGGAGCATCCTAGGGAAGCCGGGAAGGAAGGACCCTGCCCCTGGCTGCCTTGCCCCCTTGGCATTCCACATTTGAGCAACAGGAAGTAGGGGAGGACTTTGCAGAAGCTCTTAACCTTAGGGAAGCCATCTGAAAGCTATTCTAGTTCCTTTCCTTCTGAACAAGTAAGACAAGCCATTATACGTCCTCTCAATTTTGGATAGAAATAGATTTTTGCATAATTTATTCCACCAAATTGAGTAAGTACACTTGCCATTTATTTTGTCTCATAAAATTCCTCTTCAGATCATTTTATAAACAGGAGGAAAAAGAGAGGTAGATTCACAAATCTATCATTCTGTGGTAAAATTGTTACAGCTTGCCCGAAATGTGAGCCTACAGCAGTTTCTGTCTTTGTGAAGAGGTAATAATGCCAATTCAGTGTCAAAAACAGCATATAAATATCATATAATACACCTCACTCATGTAATAGGATCACTTGTCTTAAAACTTATATCATTAGTAGAAGAGCATATGTAATTACTTCTATAATATTTTTAAGAAATATAAATAAATCGTATAGACAGTTACCATCAAAATGCTCTTACACAGGGGAAATCTCTCAAAGTTATTTTGTGATTTTGTTTTTCCTCACCAAAAGAATACCTGTCAATCTCTTTCGCTAGGTCTTGACACATTAAATCCTAAAAATCAGAATTTGAATATAAAATTATCTGTTGCAAGCAGAATGTTCTAGTCTTTAGTTCTCAAAGAAGGAAAAATGTCCTTGAAATCAACATGATTCAACAACTAAGTATTAATATATCCATACCATCATGCACATGACAATTATTTTCACCATTGTCCTTTTCATCACTCAGGAAGAACTTGCATTTATTGCAAACTTCAGCCATTTTTCCCCTTAATAAGTGTAGCAAATAGGGAGCAAAAACAAGGCAAAAGGTTTTATTCTCACCAGTTTCATTTAGCATAATTTCAACTTTCAAATTATAGGAACATAAATGAATGTCCTACTTCTGTGTTAAAAGTACTTGACTACTTTGTGGGACGTTGTGTGCCCATTCTTTACTAAATTTTCTTGGTCGCTGTTGCTAGGTAACACCGCTGACCTCCCACAGCTGAAAAAAAATGAGAGGGTTGGAGGGAGCAATTCGGCATTGTTAGCATTTGACTAATAAGGTTGTTGGGTTGTTTTTTTTTAAACTATGTATGTAAGCATTTGTCCCCTTCTGTAGGGAATGTCATCGTCTATGGGAACACAATTGACACATACACCACGGTGGAGACGCTCTTGAACTTGGGTGTGAGGGGCTCCTACATCCACCTGGTGCAGCACCCACCCACCTCCATCATCAGCTGCATCAACAACTACGCAGTGGAGGGCGCAGTGCAGGATGCGCTCCGAGCCGCGGGGGTGACCGTCTACCGGGATGCGGTCCTGGCTCAGTGGAACGATGGCTTGAACCCAGACCCCATCCACAGCGCCAGCTTCACCACACCCACCAAGCCCTTCCAGCTCCCTTGCTCCGTAAGTAGGTCCCCAGAACCTCACACACCACCTTTGGGGGACTTGGGGTCTGAAAAGTGGTAGGTGGTGAATTTATAGTCACAGGGTTCTTTTTCCCCTAAACGTTCAGATTTTCTATTGCTGAGAAATGAGCCACCCAAACTGAGTGGCCTAAGACAACAACAGCCATTCCATATTCTCTCTCGTGGTCCTGGGGCTGGACCGGGCTCCCCCAGCAGTTCTCCCTGGAGGTCTCTCCTGGGGCTGACGTCAGACTGGGGTTGGGGCTGGAATCGTCTAGAAGGTGTGTTCACCCACTTGTCCGTCTGCTGGTGTCAGATCAGCTTCAAGTGAGATTTTGACCTGAACACTTACAAGAGGCCCCTTCATGGGACTGAGCTTCCCCTCTGCATGGTGGCTGGGTTCCGAAAGCAATGGGACAGAGACAGAGAGAGAGAGACGCAGAGAGAAAGAGAGAGAGAGAAACGGCATATCTCCTTTCGTGACCTAGCCTCAGAAGTCAAGCTGCACCCTTCCACCGCATTCTGTGCCCTAGAAGCAGGTCACTAAGGCAGCCCACACTCAAGGGGAAGGGAACTGGACCCCGCCTGTTCCTGGGCAGAGTGTCAGGGGGGCGGCTTTGAAGAGGGCCAGCCCCACTGAGCGCTCCCCATGTCCCGGGTACCATGCTGCACACCGGCAGTGTATTCTGTCCCCTCCTCACAACAGCTCTTTCAAGGGAAGCATCCCCACCTTACAGACGAGAACACCGTGGCTCCACGTCAGCTGAGATCCCAACCCAGGCCAGCAGGGCCTCAAAGTCCATGCTGTGTCGACCTCCTAAGATTCTGGAAACAGCAATAGGGGATCTTCCCCCATGATGTATGGAGAGAGTACTTTGCTTTGGGGCTTGTCACAGCTCAGCTCACACCCTGTTCAGGAGATGAGCAGAAGCCAGGAGGGAGGAAGAGGGGAAAGGGGCCAGTTGATGTGATGGAGAAGCAGGAGATCCCTCAGAGAGAGGGGGCTGCGGTCCGAGTGAGTGCTGGAGCTATGGGGGTCAAGGGCTGTGCTGGCGGTTGGGATAAAGGATGCCAGCAGCATCTAGTGGGCAAGCCGGCTGGGGACCCCCGTGGGGGCTCATAGCAGCCCCTCACCTGGCAGTAGGGCTGGGTCAGCCTAAGTCAGGGCTTCTCACCCAAGGGCCCCTATGGGCCACCTTCATCCCCCCGGAGTCTGGACTGGAGCTCAAGGCAGACCACCTGCACAGAGGGGGTTTCCCTGCCACCTGTCATTTCATTCTGATAACCCAGGGGGATTTCACATTCTGCTCTCAGTACCTTCATTTACTCCTTCACTCCACAAACATTTATTGGACACCTACTAGGTCTCAGGCTTAGTCCTAAGTGTGAGGGATATAGCAGTGAAAAAGACAGAAAAAGTTCATTTTATTTTAACATAAAAGTGACACCATCTACACATGTATGTCACAATACCTGTATAAGATAGGGAAAATCAACATCTTTTCACCAAAAGTTTCCTCCCAAAATGATGATCGTGGAAGATGTATGCCCAGGTTATCCTGGGCAACTCTGGGGGTGAACATATACCCTGCTTAGGGCGCATGGGTGCACGAAAACCTCCCCCAATATCCAACTGAATACAGATTCTGTAGCAGCCCCTGCTGGCCTTCAGTCTCCTGTCCAGGTCAGAATTGGAATCATGGCAAGGACATCTTGCAGATACTCTCAACTGCCTTGATCCAACACATCTTCCTGCCCAAACTTCACCCTAAATGGATGAGTCGGACATTGGCCTGCTGTCCTCAGGTCCTGTCTCCGGCTTCCCCTGCTCTGCTCTGCACCATGACGAGGGGCCTCTACAGAGGACCCTCCCAGCCCGTTTCCCCTGACTCTCATCTGTGTTTGGCCAACAGTAGGTTGGCCAACCTGGCAGGAGATTAGAAACTGGAAGAAGGGAACGATCAGGGTATTTATCCCTCCTGATCGTCAGCTTTGGGTGGCATCTCTGCCAGGGAATTAGGAGACTTTTGATGGGCACGAATATATTCACGATCTTCACTGTGGCCATGTGGTCATGGTGTCGTGGGCTGAATTATGTGCCCCCAGAGAGATACGGTCCTAAGAACCAGTACCTGTGGATGTGACCTTATTTGGAAATAGGATCTTTGCAGTTGTAGTCAAGTACAGAGAAGGTCATCCTGGTTTGGGGTGGGTTCTAACTCTAATGATTGGTGCCCTTACATGGAGAGAGAGACTTGATGACAGAGAGGAGGCCCATGAGGAAGAAGGCCCCATGCTGACGGAGGCAGAGATGGAGTGATGGCAGCCACAGGTCCTGGAGCGGCAGGGATGGCCAGCGCCCACCAGCAGCTAAGGAGAGATGAGGACCTCTCTGAAGTTCTCTGTCTAGCTAGACATTTGTCAATTTTATTGATTTCTTTTCCCCCCAGAGAAACGGCTTTTGAGTTTGTTAATTATCTCCGTCGTCTGTCAGTTTTCTCTCTCATTGATTTCCACTCTTAACAATTATGTTCTTTTTTCTGCTTGCTTTGGGTCTACTTTGGCTTTCTTTTTCTAGTTCCTTAAGGTAGACCCTTAGGTCATTATTTGTAGAAGCATTTAAAGCCAATGTTCCTACTTCATATTTTCATCCACTAGGTACTATTCAGTTGGCATTACAGGAGCACGTGAGTTGTGTTTGAGAGGTCTGAGAGGTCTGTAACTCAGAACACGTGCTCCCACGGACAGTGTTGGATTTGCTGATCCGGCGTTCACTCTATTCCACAAACCCCTATGTCCCAAATGTAACCGTAGCGTCAATGCCTACGCCAAAACCATATAAAATAATATGATAGAGGTACTGATAGTCTTTAAAACGCAGTAAAACAAGGGCTAGTATATGTATGTGCCCCGTAATAAAAGAGTCGTTTTCAGTAGGAGAAAAACTGGGTAGGTAGAAGAACTTTGCGGGGATGCTGAAGGGAGCTGCTGGGCATTAACGGTCCTGTTTTTTCATGCATAATTTCAATTCAAATCAAACATCTTTCCTGTTTTTCTGTGAGTGGGAAGTCTGTTTCTATAGAGATGGGAAAGGAGTAGAGGAGGAAAAGAAAAGAGGAGTAGAGAGACAGAAAGTTTCAGAGTCAGGGACTCAGAGAAATATATTTTCCTGTGGTCACTGAGCAAGGTTATAAAACAGAAAAAATTTTAAAGAGGTTTGAAGGAAAGAAGCTGCCTGGATGGGGGTAATTGGGATAGGATTAGACATCTGAGTGAACAGAGACAGGGAAAAGGGCAAAGGCCCTGCCGGTTCCCTGAGGGAGAAGAAAGGACGTCATAGGGATGGTGGATCTGAGTCCAGTGCTGTCCAATAGAACTGTCTGCGATGGTGGAAATGGTCCATGTCTGTGCAGTCTAACATGGCAGCCACCGCCACCTGTAGCTTTGGGGCATTTGAAATAGGCCGCCACAACTGAGGGTCTGGATTTTAAATTTTGTTTAATTGTAATTAATTTAGATTTAAAAGTATATAGTCACCCATGACTAGTGGCTACTGCAGGCTCAGTTGTGGCTCATTCCTCACTGGCGCGCCATTCCTAGGTGCAGGGAAGGGCATGGAAGGGGCTTACCTCTGGCTCAGGACAGCTGATTTCTGTACATAATGGGGCAAGTGAGGTGGGTAGAGCTGGCGTGTGAAGGAAGCAGGGAGTGTGGTATCCACCAGTATGATGAGGACCCAGGTCATATGTCCATTTCTTACCGTGCTTTTAATAAGGTGGCAAACTGTGTTTAGGTAAAGATAAAAATGATTCACCTTAGCTACTTCAGTGACAACTGAAGACTTAAAAACAGCTAACTTGGACTGCTTTAATGACTTAACATCAATATGGAAAATGATCTCCAGATAGGTACGAGAGCGCATTAAAATTTGGGCAGAGAAGGGAGGGGCCTGCAGGTACCTTGTAAATCTTCACTGAATCAGTATCTGCCATCCCAGGGCAGGAAGTAACCAGGCAGGAGCCCAAACCTGGGCGGTACCAAGGCGGACGGGGCTTGCATCCTCTCTGGGGCGTCCTGCAGGGAGAGACAGGCTTTCTGGGTTTAAAGGGGCAGGAATGGGGCAGCCTGAAGACTCAAACCTGGACGAAGTGACCCCAGGAAGCAACCTGGAGAGACCTAAGTGTCAGACACAGGAGAGGAAAATGGTAGGAGGCTGAGAAGGAGCGATTCGAAATGTCTGAGAATGAGAGGAAAGTGGTGTTTATGAATGTAAACCTCCTTACAGGGAAGAACGTGCTCTTGTGGGAGATATTCCACCATGGGGCACCCTCGCCCCTGGATGCCTAGATTGAGCAATTAAAAAAAAGAAGAGTGACATTGAATGATCTTAATTTCTTCTGTGTACCAAAGATACACACACCATTATGACATACTGTTTGTAGATTTAGGTTTTCTTGTGTGCCCCAAGTAACAAAATAGAGACTCTTCACCCTGTTGGGAAGGTACAGTGAAGAGTGATAACTAGAAATAATGTGATTGTTCACTTTGTAGATGTTCTTCAGCTTCTGTGAGAAGAACGTGGATTACGAAACATTCAGAGCCTTCAACGACGCGTGCCTTGTCTACGACGGCCGCCTTGTGATAGACACCAACTTCCACACCAATGACATAGCTATCAGAGCTGCCGGCTCCCTCACCAAGTTCTCCAACAGGTATTACTCGAATGAGTGGACTCACAGCAACTTCAATTCCAAGGAAATTGGCTTCCAGCTGGCAGCCGTGATGCTCAACCTCTTTGACCCGACCCTCGAGCCTGTGACTGAGCCGCCGGCTGACCTTGACCGCCTCATCCCCATGTACAGGGGAGCCAAGATCAAAGGTATGTAGTGGGCCACCTTCATCCCTGTGATGGAGCCACTGGTTGGATCTGGACCAGCCAGCCCTCCGTTTCCTGTAGGTTTGCTGAGGAGGCACCTGTGTCCCTCAGTGGGTTTGCACAGAGACACGGGAGGGCTCTCTTTTATGTTTATTTATTATGGACTTGATTTTATCACATCAGAACTGATGTGATAAAATTTTTCACATCAGAATGTGTTGCTCACTTTTCATATAAGGAAACTGAGACTAGGGGATCATGAGTAACTTGCCCAGAGGTCCCTCACGACTGGTGTATGGTTCGATGCCCTGACATCTTACCAAACTTTCGTTCTCAATATAAGTTGAGAGGTAAGGAGAACTTCCAAGCCTCCCAGGCTTTGGTCTGCTGTCTGGATGGATAAGCTAGACCATTAGCAGCTGTAAAACGGTCCAGTTTTATCCCCTCAGCTTTATTGACCCCTAAGGAGATCATCATATGAGTGACACAGAACTTTCTTATATTTGGGAGGTGGGAGTTACCCTTGAAAACAGTATCTTTGAATGTTGTGGATCTTCTACCAGAAAAATACACATGTTTACAAAACTGTATGTTTACTTCCAGAAGGTTGATGGACCAACCCCCATAGTCATCCATGGACCCCTAGGGGGTCTGTGAACCCTAATCCAGTAAACAAAACATCAGGCTAAAGAGACAAAAGCCCTGTATTGCAGTCCTTGTGTTTATCTGCCCAACTAAATGGCCTCCGAGAGGTCGTGATCTCCTTCTCACTCTGGATGAGACCTTAAGAAAGGTGGTGGATGTGGGAAAGGAAGACAAGGCATGGGTGTCAGAGGCTGATCAGAGCTAGACCAGGCTCGGGCTTCTAGGGCAAGCTAGAAATAGTAACAGTTTCATAATATGAGTTTTCTAAAGCATTGAACAAGAACTTTGTTGATTTTCCTTATAACATTTACTTAGTATTTTGGTTACATAGTGGAGGAGGATGGAGAATGGGAACACCACGGCAACATTTGTAGACCAAAGTCTTGGCTGGCTTTAGCAGGCAGAGATGAGAATGCCACAAGTTATGGGAAATCAGGATGCACGGGATCAGCTTGGCACATCTTGGAACATTGGTGGCTATATTATGGGTTATAACGGCACATTCATTTTGATTTTATTAAATAAAATAAACCGCAGGGTGTTCCTTGCTAATAGAGGTACTTGAGTGGGGAAGTTTGAGTAGTATACACCATGGCAGGCATCTCTGGTTGTCCTGTGGTACAGATGTAAGCCCTGTTACCCAGTTGTTACCCGACTGAATTAAAATGTGGAAAACTTGCCATTTCCACCAGGAGGCATCCTCCCTGGGTCGTACCATTATCTGCATATCGCCAAGCCTGCCATCCCAACCCCATTGGAGGTACAAATGGCCCAGTCTGATTTTGTAAGTATTATTCCTGAATTTCATTTTACTTTCAAATATAACACTTTGTTTATGGGGGTAGGGGTGAAATTCTTAATTCAGTCTTTAGTGTAATGCATTGGTTCATGCATCAGAAAGCCATGTGGCAGTTTGGCCCCCAAAACGGCCCCCACTGACTCCCACCCCTTGGTATTCATGTCCTTGTATGGTCCCCTCCCACACTGACTAGGGCTGACCTGTGTGGCCAGCAGAATATTGTGGAAATGACAGTGTGTGACTTCCAAGGCCAGGTCCTGAAAGGTAATACAGCTTCCAACTTGCACCCTCCTGGGTCACTGCTGCCATATTGTAAGGTCACCCAGGTGGCCCTTCGGGAGGCTCACGTGGAGAGGGATTGAGGATTTCTGCGCCAGCCAGTCGTGTGATGGAGCCACTGTGGAAGTGGTCCTCCAGCCCTAGTCCAGCCTTCCGATGATGCAGCCCTGGCCAACATCTTGACTAAAACGTACAGGAGACCATGAGCCAGAATCCCCCAGATAAGCTATTCCCAATTTCTGACTCCCAAAGACCGAGGTTATAAAAATGTATTGTCATTTTAAGCCATTTATTTTTTAGAGAAGTTTTAGGTTCACATCAAAAGTGAGAGGAAAGTACAGAGATTTCCCATATACCCCCTGCCCCCATTCATGCACAGCCTCCCCCATTGTCAACATCCCCACCAGGGCGGTACATTTTTTACAATTGATGAACCTACATTGATGCATCATTACCCCCTAAAGCCCACAGTTTACATTACGGTCCACTCTTGGTGTTGTACATTCTATGGGTTTGGACGAATGTGTAATGACATGTACCCACCATTACGGTATCATTCAGAGTAGTGTCACTGCCCTAAAAATCCCTCTGCTCCACCTCTTCATCCCTCCCTCCCTCCCCTGCAACTCCTGGTAACCACTGATCTTTTTACTGTCTCCATACTTTTGCCTTTTCCAGAATGTCATAGAGTTGGAATCATACAGCATGTGGCCTTTTCAGATTGGCTCCTTCACTTAATAATTTGCATTTCAGTTCCCTCCATGTCTTTTCATGGCGTTAAAAGAAAATAACCCATTTCTTTTTAGCCCTGAATAGTATTCCACTGTCTGGATGGACCACAGTTTATCCATCCACCTCCTGAAGGACATTAAGCCACTAAGTTTTGAGGTAGCCTGTGATGAATCCATAGATAATTAAAATAACCACCTCTGTGGCAATAGTAAACTGCTTGGGGTCTGGGATGTCTGTCCAGGCCCCCCTGTTCTCCTGCCCTTCCTGGACGACACAGGAAGGGCCAGCGAGGTGAAGCTGAAGCTCTGTGTGCTTGGGGGTTGGGAGGGGCGTTCCCTGTGTTCAAGGTAACTGGAAAGGGCACGACATGGTTGCTCGGTCGGTGAGCTTCTCAGGTAAGATTATCGGACAGTTGGTCCCAGCTGGTGTTTGTTGTCAACTGGGGTTTCCTTTCTGGTGCTTCATGTTTGCTTTTTCGTCAGTGAGGAAGACACTGGAGGTTGCCTGCTTCCACTCCCATTTTCTCATCCTGAATTTTTTTGAGGGTTAATGATCTGACTAAGTTAAAATAAGCACATCTCCCAGATTTCCTTGAGAATGAGGTCAGCCATGTGGCAGGTCCTGGCCAATGAGATGTAGTAGAAGCTGCTGGAAAATTCCATAAGGTGGAGCAGACTCCGGATGTCGCAGGCTCCTGGCCCCTCACCCCCTCTCTTCGGGAAGTCAGAATCCCAGCTCTTCCGTCGACTTCCCATGGACTTTGGACGAGTTATCAGCTCCTCTGCATTTCTGGGGTTATTAGGGATCCCATATAAAGTAACACTGCCTTCAAGGAATAAAACAGGTGACCCGTCAGTGGTAGATGTTGTTAATTATAGTTCCAGAAAAATAATGAAACCTGGTTCTTCTAAGGAAAGGATGGATGCTGTGTGTTTAAAACTTATTTCCCTTGGGCCTTTCCCAGATTCTTTCAGGTGTGTCCTGTATCCACAGTCTGATGCAAAATGTTCTTACAAGTAAAGAAAGGACCGTAGCGAATGGTGCTCCAGTCTGTACTGCTGTGTAACAAAACTTAGGGACATGAAGCAGCCATTGGATTCCGCTCACAGATTCTGTGGGTTAGGAATTCGGACAGTACACGGTGGGAATGGGTTCAAAAGCTAGGAAATACTGGACTTGGTTTCACACCGAACCAGATTCTTCAAGGACAGTGTGTGATTTCTGACATGCAGTGTCATTTATTTATCAACCACTGGTTCTCTCTCTGAATAAAGTCAGAGGAGGAGCGAAAGGGAGTTTTAGATAATGAGGGTTTTCATAAGAATGGAACTTGACTAGCTTCTTTGGCTGGTGCTGTGACAGTATTTGAGCAGGAACCCTGACTGTAATTAACCATTTTGCCAGGTGGGCCTCCTTTTTAATTAGTACAGAAGACCTAAACAGATTTTTTTCCCCCATTTTATTCACCAAGAAAAAAAATGTAGGATGGTTCCAGGGCAATCTTTTGGATTTGGAATTAATTTGATTAAGTAAATTTGTTGCCAGAATGGTCAGGCAGTCGCCTAAATATGGCCACAGTGGATCGAGAATGGAGCCCACGGGGCAGTATTTCACTAGAGAAACTAAATTACTGTTCTCACAGCAAATGTAGTACAGATGAATCTCATCAGACTCTTGTAGCACTCATGCATCGGGATATGTAAGTAAGGAGATGCTTTAGTAATTCATGAGGTAACCCGACAAAAGGAAGACAGGGGACCCCAAGTCGTCTACATAATGAACTGATCCGCAGATTCCAGTCCACATGCTTTGTTGGCTTATACTCCACGGAATAAACAAATTTGTCACAACAAACTCTGCCTGGGTACCATTAAATTTAAAATTGTGTATTCATCGTGGGAGCTGGGAACCTGGTTTCTTGCATGCCGAGTCTGATTACCCCTGGGTCTTTCGTTTGGCATGAATTCCAGAGCCATATTCCAATCTTTGTCAAAATCATAAAGGAGCTCAAAAGGATAATTATATTCAGGAAAAAAGGAAGAGACAAAAAAAACAACACATCAGAACCCGTTACTCTGTCAAAATTTTAAACTCAACACCCAAATCTCCTAACAATTTATTCATATACTTAAAGGAAGAAACTAGCCACATCCCACAGAATTGGAAAGTGTATGAAATCATCATCGTCGTTAGCCCAGAATCCCTCACCGGGTGGCAGGGCTGGAAGCTGCCTTAAGTCCTTGTGTAGTGGAGTGATTTTCTGGAAGGATAAGCAGAAAGGGTCCTGGACTTCACTGGATTTTCCCATCTGTCAGCAACAGTGACTAGGAATGACCTCAGAAATTTAGATAAGTCTGCCCAGCCCCACAGGGGTAACTTGTGTCTGAGAAACCCATCTGTAGGCGACTTGCCTTTCATGTCAATGCAAACTATTTTGATGCCGCATGCCTAGGACGGCCCCCTGGTTATGTGATCGCAGTGCCAGATCTCATTAACGATGGTCACGGTCACTTCCAGAGTCAAGATGTGCTGTCTTTGCACCACTGGGCATTTCTTTCCTCCGTGTGCCTTTAAATTCAACCTTTAAATTAAAAAGTAAGGCCAACTCCCCTCCACCAAATAAACAGACCCACGATGACACATCACTGGAAACGATGCTGACGACACAGCCCTTGTAGAACAGGGCGTGTGATGCTGAGACACCAGCCATGGAGTCACTGTGGCCCTCGAGTTGAGGTGCTCAGAATCCACTGAATCAGCCCGCAAATACAAGTGCTTGTGAGCAGAGGGTGGGATATTCAGTGAAACTCTTTGCCAAGTCAAAAATATTGTCAGCCACGTGGGTGGATCCCGAGATGTACCCCTCTGATGCCTGAGTTCCCTTCCTTAATCACTCAGCATAAAGAAATTTCAAAGAGGAAGAGGAGAGTCCACGACCTTGTGGGATCTGCTGTCCACTGAGGCCAGGGAAACCTGGTGCTAAAAGTATGCCAGAGCTGTGGCCAGTGCCCCCTTTCCCGGACCCCCAGCCGCCCTACCAGCAAGGCCAGGGAGCAGCCCCTCCCCCAGACACTCATTCAACTTCACCAAGGCACCCCTGACTGCGAAGAGGCCTCCCCAGGGTCAACTTTACTTGGTGGCTCATCATAGCAAACGCTATTTCTGAATTAAGTACACACAGAGCTATGAAAGTGATGAACGCGCCCGTTGCGAGCATCTCTAAGAATAAATACAAGACTTTAAAAACCATTTGAGTTTGGCACCAGCAGCTTTAGTCTTAGCCCCTTCCATTAACATTTTGTTAAAATGTTGACACAAAAACAAATAAATGATACCGCTTATTTTTATGAAAATAGAATGATTCTCTACAAATTATAAAACATTATACATTTTTATACTATACTTCTATAGTATAAAATGTACTGGGAACATATTTTCCTGTTATGAAATAACTCACCAATAATTTCTATTGGATGCATTGCATCCAGATGTGTGCATATACCATTGTTGCGTTAGATAATACTTTACTCGGTGTTTTTTTAAACACTTTGCTATGGAGGTAGATTTCCTCTCTGTATCCACCCATCTCTATGATGCTGGACCTCGTGCACCTCCCTGGGGCGCTGTCCCCCACCCCCATCCTAAGCTGTGTTTGTTCTGTCCCCCAATCTCGTGCATATCCTTGGGGCTGGCCCAGGACTTACCTGGCATCCCTCCTGTATTTCTCACCTTGTGCCTTTATAGTTGGCTGGTTCCTCCTCAGGGCTTAGTCATGTGATACACAAACACCCACCAGTTGCTTCAATTTACTTAAAAATCCAGTTAATCCGTGTGTCCTTGTTTAGATAAAGTCCCCAGGGGATGTCCAGGACTCGGTAAATGTTTGGGATCAGTGCAGTTCAACTTGCCCTGGATTTCTAAATGCCACATTCAAGTTCAGAACAAAAGCTTAAATCTATATGCACTCAGGAGAGATTTACTGAGTGCTACTGTGTACTGAGTTCAGAGTCCAGAGGCAAAGTCTGTGGGTTCAGCCACCACCAGCCAAACCCAGGTTTGTCCACGGAGGTTCTGTTTGTTGCTGGAGCCGGTGAGAAGCGTGTCTCTGGCTGGTCAGTCAGTGGCCATCGGGGGCTGAAATAGAAAAAGTGGTCATGACTGGGGTAGAGGGGCATCTTTCCTTGTCATCTGGGTTCACATGGTGGTTTAGCCAGTTTCTAGGGGACATAAAGCCATGAATCTACACCTTTCACAATTTACAAACTAACAAGTAGCCCACAGAACGGTATATATATTTTCCGTGAACTTGAACCTTCTTCCCAGGAACAGACCCTACCAAACAGGTGAACCTCTGCAAACCCAGCTGTCAGGGATTCACCTTTTTCCTTCTTTCCTTTGTTCGAGTAGAACTTTAAAAACTGAAATTCCTTTTGCGCACCTTTGACTAGGAGGTTTTTCTCAAAATGGTACTGTGAAAAAATTAAAGTTAACAGTCTTATGACACCGCGCAGGAGGGAATAGACCCAGTTCCACCTACTGGCTGTGCCAGGTATTGAATAACGGAGAATTGACCGTAACCTAGCAACTAATTTAGAAACGTGGAGCGATATAATCACAGTGTCAAATACCCTGAGGAACTTTCAGTCATCAAATTCAAACACATGGTTTCTGACACGCACTTATCTTCAGTCGAGTTTGGTCAGTATCTACTACTGTGATTTGCAACAGGCGATAAGCTCTAATCCGTCCGTTATATTTGAAAAATAAATTGCTATGATAAAGTTCCCAAAGTCCAGAAATGTTTCTAACGTTGTTTTTCTGATGCACTCCTCCGCCAGGGTTCAGAAATAGTAACAGGTAACGTGAAGAACGGGACTTACTTCCGAATCCACACCAACAAGTACAAGATGGTGGAAACCATCACGTGCCTTTCCAAAGTGCCTTTCCCTGCCTCCAACTACATCCGCCTGTTCGGCCAGCACGAGCAAGTCCTCAACAACCTGTGCGCTCGATACAAGGACGGGCTGGTCCCAGACCTCTACAGGTGAGCTGGGCGTTGCCCTTTCCCGGGGATTATGGGGTGGGGGGAATGCAGACACAAGCCATGGATGTCTTGTGAATGAGGGAGGGGTTTTGTGATGCGCCAGGAAGTACACGGGAACCCCTGGAAGAAGCTAGAGCTTCTCAACAGTGAAGTGTATCAGACCTACCAGCACTGGAGAGGCCCACGGAGAAGAGCACAGGCTCTTGGTGTGTCCACAAGTGGCTGCACGGCCACGTGCAGGCCTGGGTCCCAGACGCATCCGTGCACGGCCTCCACGCCACAGATGATATTCAAGTCTCTCTTGAGACACAGGCTGCTAAGAGCAGTGGTCAGAAAACGTAAGAGGTCGATTTGGGGGCAGGATGGAGGTACCTGGTCCTGGGGGGAGTTCCAGCACCACGGACAGGCTGTCTGTGACCCCAGCCGCCTCCTCACGGCACGTGCTCAAGCAGAGGGGGCGACCGTTTGCCTAAGACGTTGGGAAGGAATTCTGCTCCAGCAGGTTGGTTAGACTGGGGGCTCTAGATCCCCAAACGGAGCAAGTCAGCACTCCGTTTTGGGCCCTGTTTGCGAGCCTGCTCAGGGCAATGCGTGTAGCTGGAGTTTGTGTGTTTTCCCTGCTGTATGGTATTCCGTGTGTAAGATAACTGTGTCACAGCTCATCCGTCCATTTTCCTGTCGATTGATGTTCATATCGTTCCAGTTTGGTGCCATTGGCATCGTGGGCACACCTGTGCAGGAATGTCTCTCGGGTGTACTAGGTGACGCCCAAATGTTCCCCACGGTAGTGGTGTCTGTTACCCTCCCTCCAGCCAGCCGTGAGAGCCCTCCGCAGCCCTGGCAGTCTTGGCACTGTTCAGCTTGAACGTTTGGCCACCCTGGTGGTGTGGAAAGGTGTCTACCCAGGGTTTCAGTGCTCCCTTTCCTGATTTCTTTTTTTGTGTGTGGTACGCGGGCCTCTCACTGTTGTGGCCTCTCCCGCTGCGGAGCACAGGCTCCGGACGTGCAGGCTCAGCGGCCATGGCTCACGGGCCCAGCTGCTCCGCGACATGTGGGTTCCTCCCGGACCGGGGCACGAACCTGTGTCCCCTGCATCGGCAGGCGGACTCTCAACCACTGCGCCACCAGGGAAGCCCCCCTTTCCTGATTTCTAATGCAGTTTAGTGCCTTTTCATTTGTTTGTGGGCCATTCATGGTAGTTTCTGGGGAAAGGCCTGTTTATGGCATTTGTCCCTTTTTGGGGGGTGGCGGTCGTCTTCTCTTACTAACTCACAGGAATTGTTCGTATATTCTGGATACAAACTTGGTTGTTTTACATTTCCTTCATATGTCTTCTTCCATTCTGAGGCTTGTCTTTTCACTTTCTTTATAGTGTCAATTAACAGATATTCTTCATTTTAAAATCATCTGTCTTTTTCCCGATGTCTTGGATATTTTTGTCCCTTTGCTCTTCTAATAGTTTTACAGTAACCTTGTGACGCTCCATGAAAAGCCCCACTGGATTTGATAGGAAATGCATTAAACCTTAGATCAATTACATAAAGTTGACATCTTTGATATTAATTTTAGTATCATAACATACTAGTTAACCCTTGAACTATAGTGTCAATATAGTCAAAAGTCGAAAGTCCGAGTATAACTCACCTTCTGCCCTCTGTGTCTGTGGTTCCACATCCTCGGATTCAACTAAGGGCCGATCAACCAAGCATGGATCGTGTAGTACTATAGTATTTACTATTGAAAAGCATTTGTGTGTAAGTGGACCCACGCAGTTCAAACCACAATTGTTCAAGGGTCAACTGTGTAGATCTTGATTTATGTGGGTCTGTTTAATATCTTTCAGTAAAGATTTATCATTTTCTCCATCAATGGCTTGCTTAATTTTTGTTTGATATGATCCAAAGTTCTTTATATTTTTATTGCTGTTGTAAATATCATTTTCTTACTGATTGCTTCTATATAGTGTATAGAAATGTGCTTTTTTTATGGTTTTGGATTCTGCAACTTTGCTAAACTCCCTCATTCATTCAGATAATTTACCTGTAGATTCTTTTAGATTCTCCACACAAAAAAATTATATCATCTGCAAATAATGCCGGTTTTGTTTGTTTCTTCTTTTTAAATCTTTGTAACTTTTATTTCTTTTTCCTGTCTTACTTCACTGGCTAAGATTTGTGGTAAAATTTGGGATAGAAGTAGTGAGGGATGACACCCTGGCCTCATTCTTAATTTTAAAGGGAATTCGTTCAATATTAAGTGTGTGACGTTTGCCATCCATATTTTTGTAGACACCCTTTGTCAGGATAAGGAAGTTTCTTTTTATTACTGGCTTGCTAAGCATTTTTATCATGCACGGATTTTTATTTTTTCCCAGAAAGAGTACTTAACTTTTTTTTTTTTTTTTTTTGCTGTACGCGGGCCTCTCACTGTTGTGGCCTCTCCCGTTGCGGAGCACAGGCTCCGGACGCGCAGGCTCAGCAGCCATGGCTCACGGGCCCAGCTGCTCCGCGGCATGTGGGATCTTCCCGGACCGGGGCACGAACCCGTGTCCCCTGCATCGGCAGGCGGACTCCCAACCACTGCGCCACCAGGGAAGCCCAAGAAAGAGTACTTAACTTTTGAAACCTTTTATGTGTGAGGATATCTTCCTATATGTTTCCCATTATAAACTACATTTTGATAAAGTATCAAATTCCTTAATCATAGGCTTCCCCTCCTCAGATCTTTGTAGACATGACTCCAACATTTATTTAAAATAAAGAAAAATACAGGTATTCAGAAAGTGAATTCATTTGTTCCTCAGCTTGTGGGTAGGATTTTATTGTGGCTCTCAATCTTATGCAAAATATTTGAGTTAGAGGGGAATCAGTTGTTCGTCAAAGAACATTTTTATGGGAGCTATGTATTAAGAGTCTTCTCTGAAAAGAAAATATTTTCACATTTGACCAAATTCAGTTTGTTTTTCCTGAGAAGAGATGCTGAAAGAGACAGACTTTGTGAGCTCGAGACCACTGGTCTGGGCACAGCTGTTAACTGAGGACAGTAATAAGTTTAAAAGTGAATTTGATTTGCTAGGAGTGAATATTTGGGATGGCAAAATGGGACAACACTGGCTATTAGGACGTGCCAACTGACATCTGTAAGAAAGGGGACAGGGGGATGGTGGCTGATCATGTTCTAGTGTGGTACCCAGGGCGCTGCCAGGCCCCGTCCGTCCCTCCCGGATGCCTGTTAGTGCACGAGCAGCTGCGGCCACGTTCTTTTCAAGTGCCACGAAACGCTGCCAGGGCCCGTGCTGACTCTTGGCCCAGCACTGCTCGCCCTGTCTGTTGTCAGACCAACTGGCAAGGCTCTTTCCAAGCAGGCAGGGTGAATGGTTTAGCTGATTTTGGCCGAGATATGATTACCGATTGTTTCCCTGACCTCGGCAGCACCAGTAACATCTCTTGTTCAAATCTGGGCGCGTTTCCATCTGTTGCGTCTGGGGGTACCTTCCTCCAGGCTGGGAGGGCTGACCGTTAACCAGCCGCTCTGTCTTCTGCAAGACAGACATGACCTCAAGGTCAAGTTCCTCTCCGGGTTCAAAGAAACCCTCTGGATCCTTTCTCTCCACTTCCCTCGATCTATTCTCACCCCATCAAGGGCCAGGACAGAGGAGGTGCTGGTGGCCCCAGTGGGAATTGTGGCAGCCACTCAGGCAGACGCTGTAGCAGCCAAGGCCTCACCAGCCGTGTCTCTGGCTGCCTGCGGACAGGCTCACTTGGAGCCATTTGGGGACACGTGGTGGCTGCCGAGCAGTCAGCCGCTGTGATACCCAGGCCGACAGCTGTCACAGGACAGCAGTGCCGCTGAGGGTCTGGAGCCAGGCTGGCTTGGATTCTACCTCTGTTTCATCCTTTGTTTTCCGCTTGGCGCTCCAGTGCAAACCACTGGTGATGGAGAGAATAAATTCACCACTGGTGACTGTGTGTGTGCGTGCATGTGTGTGCCTGTGAATGTGTGTGCCTTTGTGTGTGAGTGTGTCTGTTAGTGTGTGTGAAAGAGAGAGAAATAAATTGATGGGTTGACGGATTTATCACTTTGGAAAAAGAATGGAGTCCCTGTAATTTATCTGTTCCTTTCTGAACCAACCAGCATTTGAAAGTCACATAACAAATGTGTTACAAAATGGACTTTTCCGCAATCTTCCCCTCAGAGCACCTGTGCCCTGCGGTGTCCCACGTACGCGTGCACACGCCTGTCACAGCCCCTGCAGCTCTCGCCCACCCCCTCTGACGATGTCTAGAAGGGGCCGCTCCTTCCCTCCACCTGCTGGGCTGCTTCGCCCTCAGACACTGGGGCAGAAGCAGCTTCCACGGGGGTGCCAGGAAGTCGGAGATGGGAACCGTGCGTGGAGAGGAAGGGGAGGTGGAGGCGGGGCCCTGCGAAGTCCCCATCACGGGGCTCTAACAAGGCCTGTCCCCTGTCCTCCCTGCTTCCTTACCTCTGCCTCATCTTCATGTACGCCGCTTAGCGGTGACCCTGCAAAGAAAAGCTCCTGCCTACCGACTTCCCCCACACCATGGCCTTAACTAACAGTCTGTAGCATCCTTTATCCTCACGGCGTGAATAGGTCTTGCCCTGGCTTCTTTGTGTGAGCCCATCAGATACTCATAAACCTTGATTAAATCACCTCTTCTCACATCTTAACATGCTCAGCTCTCAAAGGCTGCCCTCGCCCGGCCCTCTCCTCCTGCGAGCGCTGCGTCCCCCTCCATGCTTCCCAAATGCTCGGATGCCTATTTTTAATGGCTAAGTGCTGCTGTGCACAGTGTTCTAAATGGGATTTGAGCAGGCCCTTTAAAAGGCTGCCGTTACCTTTTTGAACCACGTAGCCCAAGGAGTGACTCCCTCAGGAAAGCTGCCGTGCGCTATCTCTGTCTTCAGAGAAGCCAAGTAGGACGCTGCCAGCCTGCGCAGCCTCCTGATTCCCTTATTAGACTCAATTGGAATCATTTAATCATGACTTAACGTGTTTTTCAGTTCCCCTGTAGTCAGTGACCTTGTGCTATGCCCGGTAGGATATCACACACCAAATACTAGGTGCCCATTTTTCCAGACTTATCAAAATTTTATTGAACTATGGCTGCCCACTCCAACTTGTCAATTTTTTGGTGCATACCTAAAATTTGTTGGATAATAGTTCTCCCAAGATGCAACTTTCCCTGTTGACTGCTTACCGAGTCACCCACCTGCCTTTCTGGAGACCCTTTAGATCAGTGTTCCTGTCCATCATTCATTTCAGATAATGCCAATTCCATTTCATAGCCTTATAAAGAATCCTTTTTCAAGTGATTTGCTAAAATCAAAATCCATCCTCTTGGGACTTCCCTGGTGGTCCAGTGGTTAAGACTCCGTGCTCCCAAGGCAGGGGGCCCAGTTTTGATCCTTGTTCGGGGAACTAGATCCTGCATGCCACAGCTAAAGATCCCACATGCCACAATGAAGATCCCTCGTGCCACGACTAAGACCTGGCACAGCCAAATAAATAAGTAAATAAATAGATAAATATTTTTAAAAATCCATCCTCTTCATTTTGCTTCCCTGTTATTTAACTCTATTTCTCCACCCTTGTGCATGTTCACACACTTTCACCTGGGGCTCCTCACTGGTCATTCCCTGGCCTCGTTGATCCAAGAGACATCTCCTTGCCCACTGGTTTTCTCATACGATCACGTTGCGTGTGAGGCTGAACCCATGTTTTGGAACATCCCTCATTACTGAGACGGTCAACCTTAGGTCTCAAAGTATAGACCAATGAAGGGGCCAAATTCCATTTAACACAACCTATGTCCATTTTTATTTGTAATATTGCTCCGACTAAAAGACTAGGATTCTTTTTTTCTAGTATATGTCATCTCCTTCCTTCCCACAGTGCCATTGTATGGCATTAACCTTTCCTGGGATGAAGGGCAAGATTGTTTTAAGCAGTCCTGTAGTCATGGCCAGAACGTGTCCCTTCAGACATTCATCCCAAGATGATAACATGCAGGAAAAACAAATGCAGGCAGGCACACGGTCAGGGCTGAATGTTAAGGTAATGACCCTGGAGCAGTGCTTGGAGTCTGGAGCTTTGCTTTTTCATCTCTTATCCGATGTGTCCCAATAATTTGCCTCATTCGTCATAAAATTATAGTTTGGCATATTATCTCAACATTTATCAGAAAGGCCTGGATTGAGATATTTTTATGGTTTTGAGGTATCTGGAAGGTACATTTTCTTATTTCAACTGCCTCAGTCTCATTCGTGTTAGAATCTTTGCCTTGAGGACAGTGCCCATAAGTGAGTGAAAGAAAAGTGCGTATCCCATCTCACAGCCAAGATTCATTTCAATGTTAAAGGCCTTTATTAGTGAGAATGTGTAAAGACTCATCAAGGACATGCAGTGCCCATTCCCATCAGTCTAAAGTGAAGGATGGGGGCTTCCCTGGTGGCGTAGTGGTTAAGAATCCACCTGCCAATGCAGGGGACACGGGTTCAAGCCCTGGTCCGGGAAGATCCCACATGCCACGGAGCAACTAAGCCCGTGAGCCACAGCTACTGAGCCTGCGCTCTAGAGCCTGTGAGCCACAATTACTGAGCCCGCGTGCCACAACTACTGAAGCCCACATGCCTAGAGCCCGTGCTTTGCAACAAGAGAAGCCACCGCAATGAGAAGCCTGCGCACCACAGTGAACGGTAGCCTCTGCTCGCCGCAACTAGAGAAAGCCTAAACAGCAACAAAGACCCAATGCAGCCAGAAATAAATAAGTAAATAAATTACTTTAAAAAAATAAATAAAGTGAAGGATGAGGGACAGGAATGCACGTTTCTTCACCCGCCTGGTTCCATGTGAATGCCCCTGTCCTTATGTCACCACCTCTGAGCAGGCATCACCATCTCCTGAAACGGAGGAGCTTGACAGTCTCCCTACTATAAAAGAAAATGATTGCTTTCAGTATCTGAAGGGAAACAGGGATATTTAAATCACATCTTAGTACCTGGGGGACATACATGCAGCGCAGGGATCCAGCGTCCTAGACACCGTGCTGCAGTGTGACCTGTACGCGGGACAGTTCACGTGATGTGGGACACATAACTCACATATGTGTCTGTTGGACCACATCTACAATATTAATGAAAAATTTCAAACTTTTCACCTAGCTGTATAAAAATAAACACTTCATGGCGAAACCACCACGGCCATCCGTAAGCTCTAGATAGCCCCCCATCTCCACAGCTGCCGAACCAGCCACGTTTCTGTCACGCTTGCCCGTACACTCGTGGTATATATCCTAAGGTAATTTGGTGTGAAAACCCAACAGTGCGTAAGAGTGAATCCTTACTTCTCCATCCTAGAGTGGAAAGGACGCTAGACTGAGATGGGTTCAATTTCTGCGCTGTTGTTTATTAGCCTTGCAAACTTAGGCGAGACATTTCATCTCACTGAGCATCCTCTTCCTCACTTCTGAAGTGGAGACATCACCAGCGGTCAGACTGCCCACATCACAGGATAGAAGCAGGTGATGATGCGGAAGTGTTTAACAGACGTAAAGTAACACACACACACGCCAAGTTTCGTCACTACTTTAGCTCAAGTGTTCACGTTCCCTCTAAGTCCATACTAGCCTTCATGGAGAGGCAGACTCTTTCAGCCTTTTACACAGTTTTCCTTCTCCCTCCCAAGTTAATACAAATTTAAGGAAATACGGTGCTTCTTTTAAAATCAAGTAAGCAAATGTTTTAAAATTGCATTTATATATGTGCTTGCTATGTCCTGTTTTAAAAATTATCTTATTGGAGGTACTCATGAAATTTCACGTGCTTTTTTTTTTTCAGAGTCATGCTCTGAGGAAAAAAAAAAACCTGGGGAGAGGTCATTATCAAGAATTAAATATGTGCGAAATCAGGTGCTTTGTTCAGAGTTAGTGATGTATGAAGACTGTACCTCCCAGGGCGCTAAGAGCAAAGGAATGGGTCACACGTTTCTGTATAAGCAACACTTAAAGGCGATTTCATTTCAAGACACTGCCACCAAAAGCAACCACGTAGGCTCTGAATAGCATCTAAAATTTGGAATTATGAGCTGTTTGAGTTATAAAGTACATCTAGAATCTAATATCATATAGTTTTAAAAATTGCTTCGGAAAATTGTTTCATGCATTGTGAAGAGTTACCAACACCTTAGATCTGCACTGTCCAATATGACAGCCAATTGCCAGGTGTGACTTTTAAATTTTAATTAGGATTTAAAAAAATTAAAAGCTCAGCTCCTTGGTCACACTTGCCATGGCCTGCATACTCAACAGCCACACGTGGCTAGTGGCTCCCATATTGGATAGCACAGAATAGATGACATCCATCATGGCAGAAAGTTCTACTGGGCCGTGATGGTGTAGGCCAGTCACATTCATGGACGTGGTAGTGAGTGGTGTGGAGCAGAGCATCTCTGGACAATCATTTCCTAAAATGCTAATCACCAGGCCCATTTGGTTCTGAATCCCTGACTTGCAGATGTGGTAGCTCAGAGATGGGTGCTCAGTGAAAGCCCCGGGGTGGGGGGAGAAGGAGGAAGTGATATCTCTCTATACCTGCTTTTGTGGGGTCAACTGGAAAGGAGATTCTCCCCAGATCACATGCCAAGGGTGGACAGAGGGGGAGCAAGGACAGCGTGGGAGAAGGGGCGGGGCAGTCGAGCTCCCTGGGGCCCTTAGTCACACTAGGGGCTTCCTTGTGTACAGTTCAGCTGACCCCACCCCAGCCAGCCCGCACTTCCTCACCAGTTATCCTCAGCAGACTCAGTTACTAACATTCTAGCCCTTGTCAGACCCCAGGTCTTGATCTGGGGCTCAGCAGATCTGACTGGTATGTTCAGAACTGACTAGATGCCCTCTGAGCATCTTTTCAAACTTTTGCTGCAGGAACTAAAGTCCTGTATAGATTTTCTTCCTCCTTTCCACCTGGCGGCCTGTGGGTCAGAGGTATTATTTATGAGTCTAAAATAATAGCTGATGAGCCAATGGTTATCTCCAAGGCTACCAAGTTGCTTTAATATAAATACCTCTTTACCAAGCTCCAAGAAACAACAGAATTGTTCTATTGGAATTGTCAGCATAAATACATTTCAGAAATCTTTCAGTCTACTGAACTGTGAGAAGAAACTGGCCTGCCTGCCTACATTTTTTATGGCCCAATAACGCAAAAAGATGCTCCAAAGCCACCTGGGCAGAGTGGAGTATCACGCACGCGATGCTCTCATCCCCCTCCCTCTAGGCCTGGATCTTTATATGTTTCTTTTTGAGGATTCTTTTGTACATTTTTTTACTCTGTAGCATTTTCCATTACAAAAGCAATACATGTTTGTTATATAAAATTTAGAAAAATATTTTAAAAGCTAAGTAGAATACAAAGTCCATACCTAATCCCACTACCCAGAACCTATTTCAGATGACTGAGCTATACGAGATGAGAAGAGTTGAAGAGTCACTGCTATCGGCTCCCAGAATTAAGACCTGCAACAAGCTTGTGGACGGTCCACAGACCCTCTCTTGTGATCAGGTGCTAGGAAGGACCTTAACTGTGGTCCAGCACGCTCACCTCGGAGATGAGAAAACGAAAGCGGCAGGGCTGGCCGTGGCTCACAGCCACGAGGGTGGCGTCAGGAACATAAGAATCAGAGTCCCCTGCCTCCAAGTCCAGTTCCCTTCATACAGGACCAGAGGAGCACATTTCCCGTTGTGCAGTGACATCATTTAGAGAAAGCACCTGCTTGGAACATGAGAATAATTTTGCTTCTCTGACAAAATACCTCAGGGGATGACCAGGATGATTCACATGTGGAGGAAGAAAACATTAGAACTTCTGTTTGTATTTTTATTTTAAGAAAAAAGGAGAGCAATCAGGCTTTATTCGTATTTGAAGCACAAATACTGGCACCCTCTTGGGCCAGATGAAAGACAGATGTGTGTTCTACATGGACTCAACACATCGAGTGTTACAGGGGGATGTCACAGCTTAGAGGGGTCAACCTTATTAGTGAACTTGGAATTACTGCAGTTTTTGTGTGTCTGGTTTTGTGGATCTATAAATAATGATCTGGTTTTAGCTAAACTAACATCCACAGCATGGGCAAGATCATTTAAAGGACTCCTCCAAAGAAACCACAGATTGAAAATCCTGGGAAAGCATGCATGCATAAACCAGGAAAAGGCAGAGCTGACCTGTCTCCAAGTCCTCAGACAGGATCTTTACCGGCCGTATTATGAGTAAGCACAACGATGAATCCTCCGTCAGGGTTCAGTTGCAGACAGCAGAATCCTCTCTGGCTAGTTCAAACAGAACGTGATGTACTGCCAGTGATAGGTGGTTTGTAAAATTCTTTGAATGGGGCTTCCCTGGTGGCGCAGTGGTTGAGAGTCCGCCTGCCGATGCAGGGGACACGGGTTCGTGCCCCGGTCCGGGAAGATCCCACATGCCGTGGAGCGGCTGGGCCCGTGAGCCATGGCCGCTGAGCCTGCGCATCTGGAGCCTGTGCTCCGCAACGGGAGGGGCCACAACAGTGAGAGGCCTGCTTACTGTAAAAAAAAAAAAAAAAAAAAGATTCCTTGTATGGGCTGGAGGAGCAGGCTTTAAACTGGCTTCCAGGGAAAATTCAGAAATCAGCTCTACAGACCTGGCCAACCTCTGCCACATTGAGGAATTGGTGGAGTCAGGAAACTGCCAGTCCACAACCACACCTTCTCTGCCACAGTCCACACCAGCAGGATGGGTCCCCTAAGCCCTGCCTCTCACTGCCCATGGGATTCTGGTGCAGCCAACACCAAACGCTACCAGGACCAGGCTTGCTAGCAAAGGAAGAAAAACAGTGGAAGCACGGTCTCCGCCTCATGGTACTCATACCCACCTTCCAAGTCCTCCATGAGGGTGTCTCTTTGGAGGATGCTTGGTCTCATGTAGAACTTACACCAGAGACTCGGTCCCAGGTAGAACCCACATTTCCACTGCCTGGAAAATGTAGTCTTTCCCTTTCCTACCTGGTATTTTGGGTAAGTCATGCTACCAGGGGTCTGGAATGCAGCTGGATGAACTAGTCTGTAATATCTCCCATAACTAACTAATCAAATCTGACCAGAAATCAGCACCCCCCCAAAATGCAAAACCGTCAAGAAGAACACTTGAAATTTGAATTTACATCTGTTATCAATAAAGATGAACTTTGTCGTAATTATTTATAGGTTGACAAACCCTTATCCAACATCCTAGGAGCAGATATTACATTTAAAAAAAAAGTTGTTTGGGGAGTAGATTTATCCTCTCACCTGAAATAACTAAAAAGCTTTAGAAAATGTGAAAAAAACATTTAAAAATAAATATTGGACATAAGACAATGAAGGACAGTGATCTCTGAGAGTCTGGAAAGAAATAAGGTGAACCCTGAAATTACTCCAACTTGCTGCCTTAGAATTTCCAAGCTGTGGCAAAGGGACAGGAACCCAGCAGACTCCCTGAGTTGAGGACTGGAACTGTGAGTCTGCAGAGGCCAAGGCAGCTAGTGTTCTCAGGACAAGGAACTGGAAGGGAGGTCGCTGCTCAGAGAGAGGAGCGTGGGGATCAGCAGGAGGTCCCCCTTGAAAATTCAGTCTAGTCCTGCTCAGTGCATGCAGGAGAGGAAACCCCCCCAAGTCTGGGAAAGAATCACTCAAAGGACTAGAGGTTATATTTCCTGGCACTCACACAGGGCTGGGAACAGTGTGTATTTCCACCAGCCAGCCTGGACAACCTCAAGATTCATCAGCGGGTAGAGTATACACTTATGGTCTCCCCTCAGTGGTGAGAAAAATGAACATGCATCCAAAGACTCAGGAAAATACAACCCATAATGAGGAGAAGAATCAGTCAATTGAAACCAATCTAGAACTGACACAGTTGTTAGAATTAGCAGACAAGCATATTGAAACAGTTATTATAACTGTATTCCACATGATCAAAAAATTAAGTAGAGATGTAGAAGGTATATGAAAGACCCAGATAAAACTTCTAGAGATGGAAACTACAGTGTCTGAGATGAAAAAATACACTGGATGGGATTAATGGAAGATTAGACCTTGCTGAAGAAAATATTAGTGAATTTGAAGACATACTAGTTGAAACTACCCAAAATGAAACACAAAGAGAAAAAAAGAATTTAAAGCAACGAGCAGAGTGTCAGTGAGCTACGAGGCAACTTCAAACAGCCTAAAGAAATTATGACCAATTTTTTTTCCAAATTTGTTGTAAACCATAAACCCACAAATCCAAGAAGCTCAGTGAATGTCAAGCATGAAAAACATGAAGAGGAAATCAGTATGGAGTTTCTCAAAAAGCTGAAAATAGAACCACCATATGACCCAGCAGTTCCATTCCTGGCTATATACCTGAAAGAAACAAAAATACTAATTCAAGGGACTTCCCTGCTGGTCCAGTGGCAAAGATTCCATGCTCCCAGTGCAGGAGCCCTGGGTTCAATCCCTGGTCAGGGAACTAGATCCCACATGCTACAACTAAGAGTTCGCCACAACTAAAGATCCCACATGCTGCAACTAAAGATCTCACGTGCTGCAACTAAGACCCAGAGAAGCCAAATAAATAAATTTTTTAAAAACCCACTAATTCAAAAAGATACATGTACCCCAATGTTCAAAGCAGCATTATTTACAATTACCAAGACATGGAAGCAACCTGAGTATCCATCAACAGATGAATGGATAAAGAAGATGTGAAATACAGATATATACAATGGAATACTACTCAGCCATAAAAAGGAATGAACTTTCCCCATTTGTAACAACATGGATGAACTTGGAGGGCATTGTGCTAAGTGAAATAAGTCAGACAGAGAAAGACAAATACTCTATGATGTCACTTATATGTGTAATGTAAAAAAAAAAACCAACAAAAAATAACTAGTGAATATAACAAAAAAGAAACAGACTCACAGATATAGAAAACAAACTAGTGTTTACCAGTAGGGGGAGGGAAGGGGGAGCAATATAGGGATAGGGGAGTAAGAGGTACAAACTACTAAGTATAAAATAAGCTACAAGGATATATTGTACAACCCAGGGATATAGCCAATATTTTATAATAACTATAAATAGAGTATAAGCTTTAAAAATTGTGAATCACTATATTGTATACCTGTAACATATAATATTGTACAATAAAAAAAGAAAAAGTTACACCAAGGCATATCGTAATCAGACTGCTCAAAACCAGTGATAAAGAGAACGTCAAGAAGGAACAAGAGAAAATATTGTTTTCAGAGGAATAAAGATAAGAATGACAACAGATTCCTCATCAGAAACAATGCAAGTGAGAAGTCAGTGGACTAACATCTTTAAAATACTGAAATTTTTTTCAAATTTGAGAACAAGTTTATTACGTATTATATAACATCTCCAGCCTAATACATAGCATAACATCCCCTTATATTACATAGATTACCCTACCTACCCCAACCAACATCTGAGTCATTTTCTATCCCATTACCCTGTTTAACTCCTCTATTGGTTTGTTCTCCCAATTGATAACACCACCATGACCCCAGAATTCATATGTTGAATCACTAATCCCCGGTGTGACTATATCTGGAGATAGGGTCTTTAGGAGGTAATTAAGGTAAAATGAGGTCACAAAAGTGGGGCCCTAATCCTGTAGGACTGTAGCCTTATAAGAACAGGAAGAGAGAGAGGGACATCTCTGTTTCTCTCCTCTATCTGAGGACACAGTGAGAAGGCAGCCGTCTACAAGCCAGGAAGAGAGTCCTCACCAGAACCTGACCATACTGGCACCCTGATCTTGGACTTGCAGCCTCCAGAACTGTGTGAAATAACTGTTTATTATTTAAGCTGCCCAGTCTGGGGTATTTTGTTATGACAGCCTGAGCTAGGCCAGATTTACATCCCAAGTTTGGTGCTGCTTTATCTCCCCACAAGGGCAGAGGGTATTTTGCGGCTTCCAACAGCCGCCCGCCGTGCTGCACAAGGCACATGGTACCCCCCAGGCACTCCCATTCAGCCACCATGGGAACGACCTGCATGTCAGCTTGTCCTGGGTTTGACCCCTACTTCTGACATTATACCAGCCTCAGGTTCCTTATCGGGAACTTGGTTCTCACTCGGTGGTGATAAGGTGTGAAAAGGAGAGTGCACATCTCAGAAAACACACCTGGGAGTCCCTCAGACCTCACTTACCAGTGTTGTCTTAGGCAGGTAACTCTGTTCCTGTAAGCTTCGTTTCCCTTACCTGTAAATGGGGCTTATACCAGCTTCCAGCCCTTGCCGTGAAGACTAAACGAGATGACCTGCAGGAAGTATTCGGCTCAGAGCCTGTCCTGGAGGAGTCACGGCACAAACACTCTCTTTACTGCACTTCTGCTCCAGGCGGGGCTGGTGGCTGCCCTGGGGTCGCCCTGCCTCAGGCCCTGTGCATCCCCGAACCTGGCACCCACCCAGGATCCCTTGCAGAGTGACAGATGGCATAGCCCCAAGTTCCTTCTCTCCAAAGACACTTTTTGTCACCCACCCAGCAAACTCCGAGCTGGGTTTTGTGACTTATTATTCCCTCTATCTGGTAATTTGGGGAGAAGAGAACTCCAAATGCCACCAGCGACACACCCGCAGCTGCTAATAGGAGCCGCTGTTTGCATCCCACGGTCCTGTCTTGGCCCCAGCGGCTCCGACAGCTGCCGGAGCACTGTTTGCCAGGCCGGGATACGTGCCGAAGGCTCTGAGGGCAGAATAGAGCCCAGCACAGTCACGCTGGGATCTCGGAGGCTTGCAGCATTAGTAATCTATAGTTCAATCATTAGGAGCAAATCCAAGTGAAATAGGAAGATATACACCACGCTGGAGGCTGTGAGGCTGCTGGGAGGTTGCTCCGTGGCGGGCTTAACGATCCGCTCCCGGCCACCAGCAGCCCCAGCTGACAAGCGGCGCCTGCAAGCTGCAGGCTTTCTGCACGTGATAATTGAACAAAGCTAGGCCGCCTTCAAGATGTTAACACGGATTCGCCACCAAGGATCTGCCAGGCTTGTCAGGCCCCCGAATCGAAACCTCTCCAGGGCACCCTGAAGGGTGTCCATGGGGTCAGTTATTGCCCTCTGGACAGACCTGCAAGTGGATCTTTCTGGATGCAGGTCTGAGGCTCCTGGGGTCCTGGCAAGGATTTGATATATGAACTTATATAACCCCACCCTGAATTCTCCAATTACAAACCGTACCAAAGTGCTAACCTAGGGCTTTTTTTGCACCGGGTCAGGCTGTAGCACATGGAGTAGGAAGATAGCTGAGGCAGAGAAGCATTTTTAATTTCAGGGTTTTCTTTAAAAAAAATCAGTCATTTCAAGTTGGATAAAATGTTAAAATTTTTTGTGGTTGTTGATTTTCTTCCTGGTCATAACCATTAGTCGGGAACCTCTGCAAGTGACAGAACTGAAACCCCAGAAGAGACTGTAATGTCACCCTCCCAAAGCACCCCCTCCCCTTCCTGCAACAGCCAGGAACCCCCTCCTCCCTGTCACCCTCCGTAAGAGACTGGAGGCTTGTTCTTTGGAAAATGTGAACTGGAGAGACTCAGACGGGAGGGCAGCAGACCCAAGAGAGGAAAAGTGTGAAGAGAGAAGGAATCAGATGAACGTCCCGATACTGACCGGTAGAGCCCCTGGTCCCCCTCTGCTGCCCTGTCCCCAGCATGGCAGTAGTCGGAGCAGAGGTATCGGAAGACGAAGTCAAGGACACTTCAGGAAAAAGAGAACAAGGCCTTTTATCTGACTAATAGGAATTCCTGAGACAGCAGAGAAAGCTCAGTTGGGCGGAAGGTAAAAAAAAATGCCCAGAGCTGAAAGATATCAATCTCCAGATTGAAAAATGCACAGTAAATGATAAACAGCCCGAGGCTCTCTGTGATGAAATTCCAGACACCAGCGATAATGAGAAGCTCCTACAAGTGTCTGGTGAGGAAAGCATGTCACTTAGAAAAGAGCAAGGGTCAAAATAGCACCAGGTTTCTCAATAGCAACCCCAGAACCAAACAAACGATGGGCAACGTCCCCATCCTTCTGAAAGGAAATATTTCCAGCAGTAATTCTATGACCATCCTTCAAGGAGGTACCAAGGACAGAGAACTGTCCCTGCCCATACGTGAAGGAGGAATGGCACAGTTAGAATGTCACCATTTTCCAACCCCTCCTGAATGAAAGGACATGGGGATGTGGCTGCTGACACAGAAAAAGACACAGCCAGACACCCTGTGCTACTTGTCGGGAAAACACACCACCTTGAAAAAAAAATTGAACCTGAATCTGTCCAGAACCTTAGGTCTACCACCAGTTTATGGGAAATAGAGGAGACAGAGGAGCATATTCACTAAAACCACAGAGCTTCTGTCCGCCAAATTCAGAGTGTAGGAAACCCTACGGAGCAAACAGCCTGACTCCTTCCACAAATAAACTGCAAAAAATGAAAGAGAGATGGGGTTGGGAGCCTGTGGGATAAAATAGACTTTATAAGCATATCAACTGATTTGGATCCTGATTCAGATAGGCTGTAAAAATAATTATGCCCTTTATGACATTACTGGAAATTTGAACACTGGATGTTTGATGATGTTAAGGAATTAATTCATTTTTAAATGTGAAGATGATATTGTAGTTACACATATTTTAAGAGAAGTATCTTTACCTTTCAGAGATACATATTGAAATATCGGGGATATTCTTCAAAATAACCCCGGAGGGAGAAGAGTAGATGGGGCTAGAAATGACACAAGATTGGCCATGAGTTGATAGCTGTTGGAACTGGGTGTCCTTCTAAGTTAAAAATAGTTTAAAATTCTGCATAATAAAGAGTTATTTTTTAAAGATTATACTCCACTTATATTAATTATAAAATATTGGCTATATTCCCTGTGCTGTACAATATATCCTTGTAGCTTATTTTATACCTAATAGCTTGTACCTGTTACTCCCCTGCCCCTATATTGCCTCTCCCCCCTTCCCTCTCCCCACTGGTAACCACTAATTTTTCCTGTATATAAGAGTTAGTTTTAAGAAGCAACCCAAGGATCTACTGTATAGCACAGGGAACTCTACTCAATATCTTGTAATAACCTATAATGGAAAAGACTTTAAAAAAGAATATACATATGTGTATATATGTGTTATGTATGTGGATATAGATATATAGATATACATATTTGAATCACTTTGTTGTACGCCTAAAACTAACATTGTAAATCAGCTATATTTCAATTAAAAAAAAAAAAAGAAGGAAACAACCAAAGTTGTAAATGAAGAGGTTCCAACACTGGAGAATAGTGGGGAGAAGTCCCCATGGGCCCAGGGGACAACCAGGCCAGGCCAGGCCAGACAGGAGCACAGAGACAATAACATAGAGGGATCCTGAGGAAAAAAGAATTATTTTGATTATTTGACATGTTTATGTGGAAAATAATATTGAAGGGCATTTTACATACCTGCTGGAGCATTTTGAGAAAAAAAAACAACTTGCGCTAGATACATTGAAAGCTAAGGAAAAAAAACCAGGGCCGTCATTATTTCTAAGAAAAGCAAAAAGTTATACAAGAAAGAAATGTAGTTAGTATTTGCATTGTTAAAATAACATAATCACAGATACTAATTTAACCAAGAATTGCCATACAAACTGTTTGGAAAGTTTGGGATAGGGAGAACTGGGGGTTTGTGTTTAAAAAGATAAATCCTCATTTACCATAACAAGGAGTCGATAGGTATACTTGAAATTAATAAGTAATAATTTGTATCATGCATATAACCAATCAAATTTATATCAGTAATCACAGGAAAAACCAGCTGACGCTCTGTCTGAGCCACTTAGGACTCTGGCTGCAAGCAGCAGAAACCAACCAAAGCTAGATGTAAGCTAAAAAGGAGAATTCATCTTAAGGATTCATGGTTGTATCTCATAGGAACAAAGGGCATCGAGATGGCTCCATCTCAGGACGGAGACTACAGTCAGGAAGGCTAAAGCGAGCAGAAGCCAAGCAGTGGCGGCTGCTTTCTCTCTGCAGGTCGGCTTTCTCGGCTTGCCCCTGCCACAGCCCCAAACCCACAGAGAATATAACCAGATGCATCTCAGTCTCAGCTCCAGATTTCCCACAGAGTGACGGGCATGGCTTGGGGGGTGCAGCTTCAAATTATTTGGCACTCTTCCTGAAGAGAGATGGGGTCTGTGCCCCCTCCCTTGAATCTGGGCAAGCTCGTGATGGCTTTGACCAGTGGAGTGCAGCAGAAGCGGGGCTGTGTGACTTCGGAGGCTGAGTTCTAGAAGGCCTCATAGTTCCAGCTTCTTTGCTGGAACATTTGCTCTTAGAGTCCTGACCTGTCAGGTAAGAAGTCCAAGCATCCTGAGGCTGCCATGCTGTGAGGAAGCCCAAGCTGTTTGGAAGGACCAGGTAGACACTCCAGCAAGAGTCCCAGCTGAGCCAAGCTTTCCAGTCATCCTAGCACAGGTGCCAGATGTGTAGGTGAAGAAGCCTCCAGATGATTCCAGCCCCGGCCATCAGAGTGGCCCCGAGGCGTTTGTCTTCCCATGTGAAGCCTCTGCAGTCATGAAGCAGAGCGAAGCCACCATGAGCATAATAAAATGGTTTTCCCTCTGTGCCACTAAGTTTGGGGGTGGTTTTTGCACATCAGCATGTCACTAGAAGGCTTAGATCAGATGCCATCTCGGATCCATGGAATCATGAAGTCACTACATGACTGCTGGGGACCTACCCCCCAAAGAGGTAGGGATGCCAGGAGCAGAGCAGAGTCCAGCAAATTATGGCTTTACAGAAACCCCTCAAGGTGTCCACTCCATTGCCTTTCCTGGTCTCCCGGCAGCCTGTTGCCTACCTAAGCAGAGGTAGATTGACCTCTCTTGAGCCTACTTCTAGTTCTTGCTCTCCCACCAGTAAAGCTGTGGAAAGAAGGGAAGAGGGAAGAGGTATTTGTGACACGGTGACACGGTAAATGGTATCATTCGTTCCTTCCCCTCCCGGCCGCATGGTGGTCTTCCAACAGAAACAGTTGCCAAGAAGTGGGGAAGAGCCTCAGAGCTCTGGCATCTTCCCTCCATCTCCAGTACAGAGGAGATCATTAGAGGGCCCTCATGTTGCCTAGCAACCCGTGAATGCTGTTTGCTATCATGTCATTAATATGATATGAAAGTGTTTCATAGAAGACATTCATCTTGAATTAATGAAAATCAGATTTGCTAATATGACACAAAATCTGTTCTTGCTTGTAACTTTCTGTACTTAAGTAGCTTATTTATTGAATTAGACCGTGAGTGGTTTTAAGCTTGATACTGTTAAAGGATCATAATAATGACTTTGTTTTCAATCATATCAGATGGCTGTTAATGATGTGATTACACACCTGTAACCCTGTGATCACCATCCCAGACCAAGCCCCCTCCCCCGAGGTCCAGCCCCACTGCCAGTTAACTGTCTGCCACCCAACTTCTTACTGTTGAAACCTCAGCTAGGAGAGGATTCTGGTTTGAGCCGGTATACTTTCCAGACTATCCACATCTTTCTTTGGAGCTCAGAGAACTGAAGAAGCACCTGTGGCCTAAAGAAGGCTCCAGTGAATAAATGGATCTCACGTCATGTAAGCATGAAAGGAGCTACCAGAATCTATTCAGCCATCCTCTTCTTTCTAAAAAACGATAACAAAAAACCTTAAATATACCAGGCACTAAACAGAGGATAACACAGACAGTCCCCTACTTTCAAACACAATTTACTCTTGAGAAAACAAGAATGGAGTTCAAATGTGCAAAAGCCAGTCATAGACTGGTATCTTATAAGGGGAATTCCCTTTCCATAGAGTCAGAGGGCGATCGCTCAAAGTGTCCTTTACTACCTTTAGCAGATGAGGCTCTGAATTCAGCACTCAGGAAGGAGTTTGGGGGGCATCAGTGGCTAAGATGTGCACAGGCAAGTGGTATTACAGTCAAATACGCGGAGCTGACATCCATAAGCCAAGCGCAGCCTCTAAAGGCATCCGGAAAGAAAACTTCCAAAAATCTAAACTGCAGCACTCTATTTCTAGAAGTATTTTTTTAACAAACCTTTTTTTCTCTATTTACAAACGTAATATATAATCGCTGCATAACCCAAAGGAAACAGGGATATAAAACAGAGAAGTGCGAAGAAGAAACCAAAAGTCCATAAGCAATCACCCAGAGACAACCATGGTACATTTTTTGATGTATGTCCTTCCAGGACATTTTATCCTATGAATACATAAATATTTATATATATTTAATAATATTTTCAGTGCTGATTTATAGCTTGCTAATTTGGTTTATCAGGATAGTCTGAACATTTTTTCACTTCTTGGAATATTATTTTAATGGCATGACTTTTCAATGCTTGAAAAGTGTTCTACCATACCAATGTGTCTTCCTTCGTTAATCAGGTTGCTTCCGGCTTTTTGATCATTAACACTGCAATAAGCATCCTTAATGATACATCTTTTGGCCCTATCTGTGATTATTTCCATTATAGTTTTTTAAGCATTGCTAATTCGTGTTCACTCAACATATATTTATTGAACACCAGTGTGCTGGGTACTTGGGACATAGCCACCAAACAGAAAGACAGACAGGCTTCTTTCCTTCACAGTGCTTGAAATTAAGTAGCAAAGATAGAAATGTTTCAATGGAGGTTAAAAAAATTCTGCCATCACCCAAATGAGTGTCTGTCCTTCTCAGTCCCACTCCTCTCCCCAGCACAGACCACATCGTAGAGGCGTGAATGTGTGTTTCTCAAATATACTTTACGTATTTTTCTTTTTTCCATTAATAATACATATTGAACGTCTTTCCGCGTTAGTACACATAGGTCTCATTCTTTTTCATGGCTTCTTTATATCCCATAGAATGACTCAATCCCAGTTTACTTAGCTATTTTCTTATTAATGAATATTTAGGTTATTTGCTATTATTTTTCTGTTATTGTAAGTAACATTCCCATCTTTATTGGCACTAGTGGAATTTCTGGATCGAAGGGTATGCGTATTTACTTTTTGATCAAGACATTAGCTTAGGGACTTCCCTGGCAGTCCAGTGGTTAAGACTCTGCCTTCCGATGCAGGGGGTGCAGGTTTGATCCCTGGTCAGGGAGCTAAGATCCCACATGCCTCACGGCCAAAAAACCGAAAAACATGAAACAGAGGCAATATTGTAACAAATTCAATAAAGTCTTTAAAAATGGTCCACATCAAAAAATATTTTTTAAAAAAAAGACATTAGCTTAAATTATCCTCAAAAAGGGTTACTCCAGTGTATATCCCCCCAATAGCTATGAGAGTGTGTGTTTATCCCCACCCTCACCAACTCTGATATAGTCCACGTTTTAATTTTTGTCAATCTGCAGGAGGAAGAAAGAGTAAGAAAACTATCTTGTACTCTCAGCTTGCATTTCCTCAAATTCCTTGTTTCTATCCTTTGCCAATTTTCTACTGATTGCCTTTTTCTTTTTGATTTATGATAAAATAGGACTAATAATTCTCATGGTACACATGGCAAATATTTTCCTGTATATCTTTTTTTTAGTTAATAGACTATTTTTTTAAGACCAGGTCTAAGTTTTCAGAAAAACTGATGGGCAAGGTCAGCATTCCTACATACCCTCCCCTCCCCACACACCGTTTTCCCTGCTATCTACGCCTTGAATTCCTGTGGTATATTTGTTACAACTGATGAACCAATACTGATACTTTATGATTAACTAAAGTCCATAGCTTGTTACCGTTGATTCTTTGTGTTGTACATTCTGTGGGTGTCTTGACAAACATATAATAAAGTATCCATCATTATTGTGTCACTGCCCTAAAAATCTCCTGCGCTCCACCTATTCAGCCCTCCCCACCCCATCCCACCCCCACCAAAAAAAAAAAAGAAAACCCTGGCAACCACTGATCTTTTAACTGCCTCAATAGTTTGGCCTTTTCCAGATGTCATATACTTGGATTCATACAGTATGTAGCCCTGCAGGTTAGTTTCTTTCACTTAACAACATCCGTGTAAGTTTCTTCCATGTCTTTTCAAAGCTTGATAGCTCATTCCTTTTTATTGATGAACAATATTCTATTGTCTGGATGGACCACAGATTGTTTATCCACTCACCTACTGAAGGACATCTTGGTTGCTTCCAAGTTTTGGCAATTAAGAATAAAGCTGCCGTAAACATTTGTGTGCAGGTTTTTGCGTGGACATAGGTTTTCAACTCATTTGGGTGTAAACCAAGGGGCATGATTTGGGATCCTATGGTAACAATGTTTTTTGTTTTGTAAGAAACTGCCAAACTGTCTTCCAAGGTGGCTGTACCATTTTACATTCCCATCAGCAATGAATGAGAGTTCCTGTTGCTCCACATCCTCGCCAGCATTTGGTATTGTCGGTGTTTGCGATTTTAGCTATTCTAATAGGTGTGTAGTGCTATCTCATTTTTGTTTTAATTTGCATTTCCCTGATGACAAATGATGTGGAGCATCTTTTTCTATGCTTATTTGCTCTCTCTATATCTTCTTTGGTGAGGTGTCTGTTAAGATCTTTTGTCCATCTTTTAATTGCGTTGTATGTCTTTTATTGGTGAATTTTAAGAGTTCTGGATACTTTGGACATTAGTCCTTTATCAGACATGTGTTTTGCAAAGATTTTCTCCCAAGTCTTTGACTAGTCTTTTCATTCTCTTATACCATTTGTTTATGATTTTTTTCATATAAATGTTTTAATTTTTACCTAATCACATCTTCTTTAGAGCTACTGAATTTTGTCTCCTACTTAGGAAAATCTCTTGCAGCTGACAATTATAAAGTATTCTATTTTATTTTTTCACTTTTCTGGCTTTTTTTCACATTGACATCTTTAATTCATTTGGAATTTTTTTCATGCTTGTGTATAGTTTAACATGAGACTCTAATTTTACTTTTTCTAAGAAACAACTTTCCCAATAACTTTTAAAATAGTTTATGTGTTTTTTTTCCTATTTAATTGATATGCTACCAGTATCATATACTGAGCTAAATTCTTTCATACATATGAGTCCATTTCTGGACTTGCTATCCTGTTATTTGCCATCCTGCTAAATGAAATGTTATTTCATTTCTGTTTCTGGATTCTGCCACACTCTTTTAATTACTGTTGCATTACAGTTTGTTTTGATCTCTTTGATGTGCAGTTTTCTTAGCTATTCTTATACTTTTCCAAATGAATACCATGTCTAATTTCATTAAAAATTAATTTTGGGATTTTAACTGCATTTTTGAATTTAATTTTTAGGTTAGTTTGGAACATATTTATAAAATTGAATATTACCATTCATATCTTTGTTTGCTGTCTTCAGTTTGGTTGTTTTCTTCTGATAGGTCTCTTCACAGAGCTTGCACATTTGCTTTTAGATTTATTTTAGTATTGTTTTGTTGCTATTGTAAATGGGATAATTTTATTCTATTACATTTTCTAATTTAAAAAATATTGGTAGATAGGGAAAATATTGGTTTTTGTAAGTTGCTCTAGTCCTGAATTCTTTTTGTTTAAATATGTTTTAGTAAGTTATCTTCATATTTCTAGGTAGATGATTATCAGCTGCAAATAATGACAGCTTTTCTTCTTTCCTTTCCAATAGCTATACTTCCTATTAATTTTTCTTGTTTTATTGACTTCCCTAGAATAACTGGTGTAATATTAAATCATAGTGGAGATAGTTGCCACTATTGTCTTTCTCTTGCCTTTCATGAAAAAGAGACAATGAACAAGTGATTTTTTTTTTTAAGAGAAACTAAATCAAGGACTTGGAAGGCTAGTCCAATATTTCATAGATTGGGATCAAATAACATTGATGTACCTTCTCATTATAAGTTTTATTCCCTCAGAAAAATTAAAGTGTCCCCAGTGAATATAGATATGCTCCATTTTACATAATGGTGTGTCTCCAAAATGGTTGGTGTGGGCTCTCATCTTGATTTTAGTGGACTCTCCTGTGGCTAAGGTCACGTGTTTATATCTTTGGACTGCCATTATCTTAAACTTTGGGTAAGAAAAACATTTTTAGTTTATGTTATAACCAAGACCTTCCCTAAAGAGGAAATGGGTTAACTATCCCAGCTTAGGAAGGTAATTTAAGGAAGAAGGGAAATGACCAAATATACTTCATGAGTGCATCACTAAATTTCATCCCAAAATGGAAAGCAGAAGATGCAGGAGCATTTGCATCCCCTGAAGGCCCCTCTTCCTCGAAGTTTCCTCTATCTTTCTTCCTGATGGATCAGATCTCTGTGTAGCATGAGTCGCCGGGCAGTCGCCAGGGGTGAGGTCAGGTCTCCTCTGCCTGGAGAGAGAGCTCACAGTCTTGGGTGGTCCTCCCACCCCACTCCCAGGTACCGCCCATCTTGCCAGAGGCCATGCTGAAGTCACGTCCGTGGTCCAGCTGACACAAGCAGACCCGACTGGTTTCACTGCTTCCTCACTTTGAGAAGTGAGCAAGCCTGTTTTAAAACCTGGGCTTTCAATAGTCACTTGATATTTTAACTTGCTGGATTAAACCTGCTGAATAATCAAAGCCAGTTTGCTTATAGATAGAACCCATGTTACAAAACAATATTCCAAATTGCCCGTGTGCCTGAAACAGCTATCTGTTGATGGTGGTCATGAGGCGAAGCAAAGTGACCCTGACCTTGGGCCCCTGAGCTGGCTACGTTCCAGCTCACACACCACTGTGTTTTCCTGGTGGCTGAGCGCCTCAGAACAAGGCATATCTTCACCTGTGGATCCTCAGCACTTGGCATGGTGCTTGGCACATAGGGACAGACATCAGATGGACATGTGACTGTCCATCTGTCTGTCTGCCTGTCTCTGAAGGAGTAAACTACACTCAGCTCATTTCCTCTGCAACACACCCCTCCCAGTTAAGATTCTGATGGTCTCCTAATTGCAAACACAGCATAGTTTTTGATCTATGCTTTTTATTTACTCATTCATTCAATCAACATTTATTAAGCACCTGCTGTGTACTATGTTCTAAAGATACAGTTGAGAATAAGACTGAAAAAAGCCAGCCCTTCTGGATTTTATATTCTAGAGAAGGAAGGCAGGCCACAAGCAAGTAAATAAATATGGAAATAAGACCATTTCAAATGGTGCTAAAGGCTACGAAACAAAGTCAAAAAGAAAATATGGCAAAGCAGCACTGGGCAGGAGTCAAGGTGTGCGGGGCAGACTCTGAGCCAGTCCTGGACGCTGAGACACAGCCAGGCCTGCAAGATGTGAGGGAGAGGAGTCCAGAGGGAACAGTGGGTGCAGAGGCCCGTGAGTGGGAGAGGTCTTGGTACATCTGGGGAACAAAAGCTGTAGCGGAGTGAATGAAGGTCAGAGGAGCTACATTGTGTAGATCTCTGTAGGTGGAGGTTTGGGCTGAGATGCTTATTTCCATAAAGGAAGGGCAGTAACCTGCCAAATCGCGCTTTAAAGTTCACCGCAGCTGCCACAGAGAATGGACGGTAGCAGCTATTAGGAGGCTCTTGCTGGTTTCCCACGTGAGAGATGCGGGGGTTGGACCAGACGGTTGCAGGGTGAAGCATTTGGATTTGAGATGTGTTTTAGCGGCAGGGTGTGCGAGACATGCCCTAAGCCCTGGCAAAACACCCAACTGCTCGCCTGACTCTCAGACTTACCCAGAGAGAACTCGTGGCCCTCCACCTCTGTCATGGGCACTGCTGGGGCCCACCTCCCCAGCCCTTACTGGTTCAGTGCCCCCATCCTCCCATCCACCCCTCCACCCCCCCACCCCCTGGGGTGAATGTGGGCTTATAACTCACAGCTGCCACCTGGAGGTAACGAGCTGGGAGCCACCTTGCCCGGAGCTTCCAATCTGCCTGGTCCCGAAGAGCCCATGGCCAGTGACAGGCATGGCCTCCAGAAGCCCCTGCCTCAAGGTCCGGCCAGCCCTGTGATGCAGTTCACACCCAGAGCCCCCTGGTCCGAGGCGTGGGCCAGACTCCAGTTCAGATCCGTTCCCGCTCAGCTCCTAGAGAAAAGGGCCAAGAGGACCCCAATGTTCCCATGTCCAGAGATATGGTTCAGAAAGGAGGACAGGACGTGGGGTTTGGCAGAAGCTAAGAGGAGGACGTGTTTGCAAAGTGAAGCAGTGGTCACGTGTGTCCTTTCCACAGAGGGGCTGCATCAAGGACAGAGAGCTGGTTGGTGGATTTGGCTTTCATAAGAGCTGCTTCAGAGCAGGTGGGGAGGTGGAAATAGCCCAGGAGAGAGTTTATGGCCTGAGGGACTGGAGATGCTGCAGAGCCCAATTTGGAGAAGCTTTCTGCGACGTGGAGAGAGGTCTGGGGAATACTTTGCGGGGGGAAACGGAGTCAGGAGAGGGCTTGTTAAAGAGGGGAGGTGGTGAGTCTTATCTGCAAACAAATAAAAGATGCAAGAGAGACAGGACAGTGGCAGAGCCGGGACAACTTTCTATCCTAACAGCTGCAGGGGCAGGGTCATGGGAGAAAATCAGGTCTCGGGGTGAGAAGACAAGGCAGTGCTTGACCGCTCCTATTTTCTCAATAAAGCTGAGAGCAGAGTAAAGCAGAAAGGGGCGTTGGATGTTTAAGGAGAGAGGAAAAGTCGTCTCAGAGAGCAGAAAAGTGTATTCACTCAGGCAGCGTCTGGATTGCCAGGCAACGCTGCGTGCCCGTTAGAATCTGCGAGGATGAATGGGCATGAGCTCCAATCTGGCAGCATGGTCATGTGGGGTTCCTTCCATCTATGTTCTGCTGCTTGGGTGCAGGAGAGAAGTAGACAGACAGCTGGGTTGAATGGGGGGTGAGAGGGTGTTTGCAGGGGAGGTTCCTGGAGCTTCACCTCTAGGGAGCCGCTGATGGGAGGCACTCTCTCTTCCTTCCCCGTCTCAGCCTCCTGGGTCCATTCTGAGAAAGTGAAAAACGGTCCCAGAAGCCAGCAGCGAGGCCGTGATACCCAGTGCTCATGGAATGCAGCCGTGATCAGAGCACACCCCCGCCCCGTGACCCGGTCTGAGACGGGACAGGGAGGGGGCACAGCGACGAAAACCCTGCGACACCCCTCTTCTGCAAACACGAGTGACCGGGGATGGTTCTGGCCCTGTGTTAATCCTCCCGCCTCCTGGACAGAAACTATCATGTCATCAGACTGCCCGCCGCTAACACAGACCTGCTGCCCTTCACCTCCGCCCTCTGCGAAACCACCGCCGAAGCCCACACCCTGTTCTAGGACCCTCCCAGCTCCATCTTACCCAGACCCCCGGACTCCCTGCTCCCCTACTGCAGAGCTGCACAAACTCACTCTGCTTTACCACCTGGGCCGCTGGGTCTGTGCCTGGCGGGGATCCGCGGTTCCCTCCTACACTCCCAGTCACTCATGATGCTGCTTTGCTCCAGCTTCTCCCTCCGCTCCCCGACCCCACCAGTCCCCATGAGATACTGGTGTTTCCCCGGCTTCTCATCAATCCTCTTGTCAACTCTTTCTTGTGTCTCCATCATTGCCTCCAATCTGGGACGGCTCCTCAGCCCTTTTCTGTCGGGAGCCTTCACTTGTGAAGTACACAGGCCAGGTTTTTCGTTTTTGGGTTTGTTTTTTTTTGCGGTACACGGGCCTCTCACTGTTGTGGCCTCTCCCGTTGCGGAGCACAGGCTCCGGACGCGCAGGCTCAGCGGCCGTGGCTCACGGGCCCAGCCGCTCCGTGGCATGTGGGATCCTCCTGGACCGGGGCACGAACCCGCGTCCCCTGCATCGGCAGGCGGACTCCTAACCACTGCGCCACCAGGGAAGCCCTGGCCAGGTATTTTGTAGAAATCTACCCATTTGCGTGTGTCTGATGGTTCCTCATTATTCATTTCGGGCTGTGCCTTCTTGGCAGGAACTGCGGGAGCGGTGCTCTGTCCCCCTCTGTGCAACGCGTGCAGATTTGTCCTTCTACTTGTGTTGTTAACTGTGGTCATTTGTAAACTGGAGGATGCAGGCTTCTCTGTTTTTACCTTCATAATCAATTAGTGATACTTTGAGACTATAAATATACTATTTTCAATCGTCCTTTTTTCCAATTATTTTAGCATTCATAAACAATTCTTGCCTGAAACAACTGTTACTGTGTTGTTTGCCAAAGGGTGCTTTTTGTCTAGCTCCAGCATTCACTCCACATTTATTACTTGGCTTTCGACCGTAAGGAAGAGTTGTCCCTTCTCCTCCGTTTATTTATTCACTTATCTGTATCAGCATGCACTTATGGATTCTTCTAGACATGGTCATATCCATTCCCCTCATTATTATGCTGTAGGGAAATAAGAACTGGGAATATGTTAGTTGAATTTTAATACATGATTTTTGGAAACTACAAACCTGAAAGCATAAAAGTAACAAAGAAGGTGAAGGAACAGTTTGCAGTTTGTCATCGTCTCTATAAAAGCTTTATCAGTTAAAAAACATATTAATTAGAAAAACTGTTGTTGTGAAAGGTAATTATTTTAAATATGTACTAATCACGATCATTGTAGACATATATCAAACATGCTGTATATATTCTGTACTAGTGAATGATATTTCTACTAAGCAGTCCTTTAGAATTTAAAGAGCAATTCGTCTAACCAGAGGACTTGTGAGGTAGCAAAATACCTTGCTTTCTGGGGTTTGCTAGCTCCCGTGGCCTCGGTCTCACAAAAGGTGATTCCACCGATTCCTTTGTTCCATCCCCCCCCAAGACTTCTGGGGGGTTATGTGTGCGTATATACACTTTGTTTTTTTCTTTTCCTACAGAAAATAGATAGGAAATGGCCATGGCTGTGAGCATGGCTGAGTGGCTGAGTGGCCTAACGCTAGCCTGTGCTCCCTGCAGCCTAATTAAAGGAAAATGGTTGTGCTTTCTATGAAGAGAGGCACAGAATAGGAGGAGGGGGCACAGGAGGGGAAGCTGAGCTCTAAGAGCTTGCCTTTCTCCATGGAATTAAACGCTAACCTCGCCTCCTCCTTTGAGTCCTGAATGTATCAAACAAACCAATGTAAATAGCTGGACAACTTCCAGGGCACTAGATTTCTCGTCAAAATTCAATTAATGCAGCCCCTGAGAAACCAGCAACACGCAAGGAAATACCGCAGATGGGCTGAAAGGGCAGCTACGTGGAGCTGGATGTCAACTGGTCCCCGGGCTCTGGGCCTAGAGGGCGGCCGGCCAGCTCCCCACTGCAGCCAAAGGTCTGGGCCAGGTGATGTCACAACTTCAATGAGAATGGAAAGGTCAACTTAAATAGAAACAAAATTCTTAGCTATATAAAAATCATGCTATTTCTATGAGAAGACTGTTTTGCCCTGGCAAGTCAGGCAAAAAAGCAGGTCAGAAGATAATCTTGTCCAGCTGGGCGTTGGGGCGGGGGGCCCGTGTCCTCACCCCACTAGTTTCCTCTCTGCTTCTGCATACATCCTACCAAGGGCTGGGTTAACCATTGTGACTGATTGGCTCACTCTTCATAATAAACGGGCAAAAAGAGGGAACTCCACGTAAAACACCTTTTATTTAGCCTCCATCAGCTCAGACCAAAATAAGCAGTCGAGGCCACGGTTTATTTATTCCCACGTAACTCCCCAGTGCACGACAGAACTTCATGAAGGCTTGTCGTGAAGTCCCTCTTACCTTGATCTCAGCTAAAGCGAATTGCTACTCTAAAACTGCAGCTACATGAGTTTATGCAGACACCCTGGAGTGGAGCAAAAGCAGTCCCCAAGAAGAAGAACTGCAGAATTATGCCAAAGGGTCTGAGACAGCTTACACAAAATATATGCAATAGGATAATTAGGAACAACAACAGCAGTAATAATAATAACAAGAAGAAGAAGAACACAATACACAGGCCCTCCGCCCTGCGCCAGGCACACAGCCAGACCCCTTTCCTGCAGTGTCTCCGAGAATTCTGATAGTCATTCTTTGCGGTAAGGACCATCATTATCCCCATTTTACAGCTATGAAGACTGAGGCTGGGAGGTTAAAGCAACCCAGCTCAAGATTACATAAGCTAACAAGTGGCAGAGCTGGGATAGAAAGAAAGGCCATCAGTAAAAGGGCAGCCACGGGCAGGCCAGCAATGCGAAGCTGAGCCCAGGTGGAGGGGCTGTGCCCTCCACAGCGCAGGTGCTTCTGCAGTGAACTCGAACACTTAGCTTTGGGTTCCTTCCAGGACAAAGCAAGGAGGGAAATGTGTATCGGTGGCTAGATTTGCAGGGTGCCTGAGAGAAATGTATTCCATTTCCTAAGATGAAGCGCAGCTTCTCCTGGGCTAAGTGTCCAGGATTCGGAAAAACAAATGGTCAGCAGACAGATCTTTCAGAGAATCGTGTAGGAATAGCACTTCTGGAAACCAAGACTCCGGAGGCAGTCAGGCAGGACTCCAACCTCAGCACGATCTGGGCACCGACACAGACTCAGGACAAATGTGCTCTGGGATTCTGTGTTCTTACAGACTCGTGCTTGAGAGATAGCACGGCCTCCTGGCACCTCGGCTCGGGGCCGAGGGTGCGTCCACTCACAGGCAAATAAATCACACTGGTTCCAGTGCATCCAGCAGACAGCAAGCCTTCACACTCCAGGCCGCTCAGGACTGTCTCCCCTGGCACCTCTGCAGCCAGGCGGGGGCTCCCAGGGTGCCCAGCCGTAGGCAGTATCAGCTTCTGGTTCCTGGCACACCAGGGTAACTGGCTGAACACCAGCTCTGCAGAGCCACGAGCTGACCAGCAATAAGAGAGAGGTTGCTTACAAGCCAATCAGAAGATGGTGACTTCTGCCAAAGATCAGAATTTTGCTTTAAGCACCAGGGCATCGAGAGGCATTTTTCCTTAGAGCAGTAAACATCCTTTATCTGGAGATGCCTGTTGTAGATTGCGACAACAACACTGTAGCCGAATTATATTCAGAGGAGACTTGGTTTTCTGTTATCTAGACCTTGTGCAGGTGACGATTACAACTGATCTCAAATAACTAGTGGGTTTTGCTTTGAAAATCATTCATCTTACCTTTCTAGATCTGCCTCGAAGCAATAAATGAAGTAGATAGCGATTCTGGGAAACTTGAGCTGGACAGGAAATAGTCACATCAAACTTCCATTTTGGTCTTCCGAGTTTTCTTGTCACAGTGTGTCACGGGGCTGTGTCTGCTTGTGTAATAGGTGGCATCCTTGAGTAAATCCAGCACCCCAGAAATGTGTAATTTAATTTCCAAGCAAACCTAGGGCTAACTGGAAATGCTTATTTGTTCCTATTCTTATTTTTGAAAACTGTTTTGAGATGCATGAATCCACTTTCTTTTATGGGCAGAATAAAATGACCAGAATGCAACCTCACAGTGGGAACACAAATTGTTCTCTCCTCTCCTCTGCATTTAAGCCAACTCAGGCCAGATGGGGATGTGGACGACACCAGGGCTTTCCCATGGACTTGGAGGTGACTGTCACATATAGAAAGTAGTGTGTGTGTGTGTGTGTGTGTGTGTGTGTGTGTGTGTGTTTCCACAAGGCTTACTTTGGGGACAGTCTTAAATCTAGTTAAAGATATGTTCTCATTCTGGGAACTTCAACTAAACACACTCTCCCAATTTATGTAGATTTAACTGTAAGAAAAGATTGTTAAGTAGATGTTGTGGAGTCTGTTGGGTATCATGGCAGACAATGTATGTTCTCTCTTTGCTCTTCAGAATCCTGAGTTACAGGATGTTATTTTGTACCTAAAATAAATGACAATGATCCCCAGACTCCCCTGCAGCCAAGGAAGCCATTTGACCAAACTTAGCCAGTAAGATATAAATAGAAGTACTGTGTGAGGTTTCTAGGAATTGTTCCTAAAATAAAGAATAAGGACCCTCATTTTCCCTTTTTCCATCCAAGAACATATCTATGATGACTGGAGCTCAGCAGCCATTTTGCTCTGTGAGGCCAAGGGCCCTATGGTTAGTGCTGTGATCTGATGTCTATGGAACCACCATGCCAATCCTGGACACCCCACCTAGACTTTCTTTATATGAACAAAGTACCGCTATGCCTTTTTAAAGCCAGGGTTATTTTGAATTTTTTGGCAAACACTTGCCCGAGAGGGGTGACATAGAAATGCAGCGACAGAAAGGATGCAGATGTGAGGGCAGCCGCCCCACCTGGCCCTCTGCCCCGCCCCCGGCCCTCCACTCTACCACATCCACCCTTGTGTGTGCACTTTGGGGGTGGGGACCACAGTGCCCAGCAAAGCATCTGCCACCAATGGCTGTGATGGAGTAACAGCAAAGAATCGCCCCTTAGGTTGTCCCCCTCGTTGCCACTTTGCAGCCACTGAGGTCAGCTCTGGCCGACGCCTCAGACAGAGAGGCGGGGAGAGCACGGCGGAGAAGGAGCAAGCATTCGCTGAGGGGTGGGCAGAGGCGGCAGAGAACAGGGGACCAGACCAAAATGGGTGTCGGAGGGAAAGACAGAGGGCTTTGAAAGGCCTCACGGAACCTGTTAGGAAGGATGAACGAATGGACAGAGGATGGAAGAAGAAAGGAAGACAGGACAGCATATGTGTTTTGGGCACACATACTGGCCTGGGGAAGGGGACGGGGGCAGGTGGCTTCAGAGAACATGTTTACACACCTGCTTCTGTTACCAACCCTTCAAGTCAAGTCCCGACAAGGGTCCTCCGGCCCCGTGTTACTTGTGCCAATAGAACAAGATGGAGATGGGCTCAGAGCAGAGGAAAGCTTTCTTCTCTGATCACGGAAGGGAGGGGTGCAAGCCCCTGCCCTAGAGCACAGGCTCTCTGGGACAGGCCTTGGGCGGGACAGGGATGGGGACGGGACTGCTTTATAGGGGTCTCACCGGCGGGAGGGATGGGGTTCTGGGGGGTGGCGGGGTAGCTGTGCTGCTCCGGCCCCGGGCCCAGAGCTGGGCACAGCCTCTCTGCACACGCCCAGCTCAGCTAGGGTGTCGGTTCTACAGCTGGGAACTCTAATCCGACACGTTAGGTGCGAGGCATCTGCACACAGTCCCCCTCTGGGCAAGTGAAACTAGACTGAGCACAAAAGAAGAGTTAGACCTTATCACCCAGATTCCATCTCATTTTTCCTGGGTACCCCAGTGGGCTTTGCTGGTGACACCTCCGTGTCAACCAAACCGCTTAACCAGGACTGGTGGGCACACCACATGCCCACCGTGGCCCCATAGGTGAGGGATGCTGGCCGGGCTGGTGGATGGACCACAAGGGACTGCAGGGGCATCTGTCCATTGAGCTGGTTGCTGCCGTAGAACAACGAGGACCCAACGTGGCCAAATCTGACCTTTTAGAGAAAGGCCGAAACTCCAATTTCCAAATGCTGTTCAGGCCAAAGCAAAGACGTCTCTAGGTCACACCTGGCCCCCAGGGTGTCTGTTTGCAAGCTGGATGATGGACCCTGTCGTCTGTCACTTCCTTTCTTCTGCATGTGGAGTGTCCACAGGAGGGCCGAGGCCCCCCAGCCAAGCTGCAGCCCAAAGGCTGAGGCTTCCTGCTGGGTGTCACCTACTCCCAGGCCTGGCAGGAGGAGAATGTCTGTCCTCCACCACGAGTCGGTGGTGCTGTCAGTACAAGAAAGGGCCTGGACCACGAGAACATCATGCTCCCGGGAAGGCCTGTGGGCCCCCCAGCTGCAGTGCCCCCCAACCCCCAGGAGAAAAGGCAACTCTTGGGTGAGTTTTCAGCTTGAATAAACCTCTGTGCGGGTGTGAGGGGCAGCTGGGGACCCTCTGATCAGGTCCAAAAGCAAAAACTGGCTGTTATCACACTAAGATAAAATGAGAATGCTTTCCATTAAAAAAAAAAAAAAAACTTGGAGGGCAAGGTGTGCTGCTTCTCTGCCGCTCTCTGCCTTTTCCAACTGTTGTGTAGTTTAGCATTTCCAGTTGCTCTTCTGAAACTCTCTCTCCTTCCCTACCTGCTGCTGAAGGGCCCTGGCCTTGGGCTTGAGATCCAGGACCTGAAAGAACAGCATTTATCCACCTATCTTTCCCCTTAGACGCATCCTGCTTGTCCCGTGGCTGGCGAGTGCAGCCTCACCGGCGTGTCTTGTCCATTTGCTTTTCTCAGCATCCGGCGTGGCCAGTGGCAGAGCTGGTTACCAGATCCCTACCCCATTTTTTGTGATGGTGTCAATCAACTACGCCGAATGACCAGACGAGGATGAGCTCTGGAGAAGTCTGATCAATTCCTTAATGACTGCACCACATCGACCAGAATGGTTAATTCAGTCCCACAAGCTGACATTTCTTGGGCCTTCTGAGAAAAGTGTATCGTTTGCAAAAGTCACGGAGAATCTAAGTCCCCCCAGATAAACCAGGCCAGCCGCGGCGAAATGAACAGAGACATTCACATCTTCTGCTTGGGTCCTGGAGCGTTTGTGTAAGCTTTTCCTCATGGCTGCTTAGAAATGAATTTCATGATGCGAATACCCAAGTCTACACAGCCACTCAGAAACCACACGTGGCCGTGCTCTTACCAGACAGTGTCTCCTGAAGATTGCACGGCCACCAGCGATGGAGGTCTTCCATTTTGAATGTAAACTGGGAGAGAAGCAATTGTTTTCTATTTTTTAAATTCACAGTGTTCACGGAAATATACATTTCCCCAAAGGTCAGCGCTAATGCCAGCTATCCATAGCCCCCGGGGCCGTTAATGCAGACCTGCCCCCCACCCCACCAGCCTTGGCAAGGATTCCAGAAGCCCCTCTCCTTTCTATGGAGAAGGAAAGAAACTAAAGCACAGGAGCCATTCAGTTTGGGGGAAAAACTAGACCTAAAGCTTTTCCTAAAGTAAAACTTCTTTCTAACATTATATCAAAAGGAGACGATCTTCACTTGACTAAATGTTCTCATCCATTGCAAAATGAGTTCTGTTAAATTCAAAGCTCTTCCAATTTTAAGAATGGAGGAGGCTGCCATGTTTCTAGGATGATTTCAAGGAGGCCCACAGGGGTCCATGCCACTCAAAATCCCGTCTTGCCCACGCTAAACGGAGTCACCGCACCAGCGCAGAAGCTCCCCACAGAGCAGGGAGAAGCAGGCCCAGGTATCCTCACCGGCTCCTCCAGTCTCCTGAGAACCAGCCTGTGCTGGACGCTGTGGGGACCCGTTGCCCACCATGCGTTAGAGGTCAAGACACTCCCTGCGTCAGCTTTCCCGCACGGTCAGAAGTGTCCCACGCACTGAAGTGGGTGGAAGCCTTCAGGCCACGAGTTAGCTCCACAGAGGAGGCTTGCACTGGATGTGGGCACGGATGGCACCGGGGAGGTGCAGACGTGGACACAGGTCCTCTGGGCTGCCCATCAGGCAGGAGGGCCAGGGTGGAAGGTGTCTGGAGGGGCCGGAGGAGGTGAGAGCCTCAGGCCCTCCACAGGGATGCTGCCGTGGAAACACACACGGGAGGAACGGGCGTCTGAGCAACGCGGGAAAGATGGCGACAAACATAAAAGTGCCCACTGGTCTCTAACTCAGGCATTATAGTGGTTTCAAGATTTGCAAGTCCACAATTCCCTGAAGCTTTTCTAGAAGCTGCTGAGACCTAAGAGGCAGGGACCATCCTGGCACAGCTGCGCTTGAGTGTCTGGGCTTAGGCATTACTGATGCTTTGGTCCAAGAAGCTACCGTCTGAGGAGGTGTGTCAAAACATCACCCCGCTGACTTGATGCCTTCCAAGGTGGCCGGCTCCACATCAGTGCCTTTGCTCCAGGAATTAGATGGGTGTTGGATGTCGGCCTGGGTCTGTGGGGGCCCAGAACCCCAGCCAGAACCCCCATCAACTCCATTCATTCAGGATTCAGCAGCCTTGAGTTACTCAGACCTCTGACAGGTTTCCACGAGTGCCCCCCAGACCCCCTCTGCCCTCCCTCTGGGCCTCAGGGCTCAGGCAGACCACCCTTCAAGCCTGGGCTCACCCACGGCTCTCCCCCTGTTCCCGTGAGGCTCGCTCTTTGGTACTGCTGCCCATCTTGGGGCACTTCGCAGTGTTTTATCGCCTATTTATTTAGCAGAACTTGATTCTATATTAATGAAAGACCAATCAGGGCCAGGCAGTATGGAGTGTATACCATGCTGTGTGCAGTTCACGCATTCATTATTCCTTCCTTGGTTCAGTGAACATCTATAGGACGCCTGTTGCACACAGGTGCTGAGCTAGACAGCCGTGGAGCTATTACACAGCACGTGTGAGTGCATTTCTGCCTCCAGGATCATCCTTCCTGCCCATCACCTTCCTAAGCTCAACCCCTACCACCCCCCCCCCCCCCCCCCCCCCCCCCCGCTTATCTCTACTCCGCCTCCTTGAGGGCCAGGCACATTCCTGCCTCCGGGCCTTCGCACCTGCTGTTCCTGGAAGGCTCTTTCCCCAGAGCCCCACGTGGCTCACTCTCTCCCGTCTCTGTCGCTCGGGCTTTACTCACTAAGTCACTGTCTTAGGGGAGAGCCTTGCTCTGTGTCTCCCGTCCTCGCTTGATTTATGTTTCCTCCTAAGCAGTTCTTATTCGCGTACTGAACATGGACCTATTTATCGCTTGGATATAAGCTCCAGGGTGGCAGGGATGTTTGTCTGTGTTGGTCCCTGCTGTTTCCCCAGTACCCAGAACAGTGCTGGTCACAGAATGGGTATGGAGCCCACAGTAGTGGAATTAATAGTTGGATGAAAATATGACCTGAACAACAAAGTAGGAAGTTAAGGATGAAATTAGGTCATATTCTGGTCAGGCGAACAGGTGATAGGTACTGAGCCGTGTGGCTGGGTGCCAGGTTGATTGTAAGCATGCTTGTCACTGCCCCGGTCCTTTAATGCCTCGGTGTCCCTGGGGCTCGTTACCTCCTTCCCAAGAATTAACTTGTCTCGGAAAACAGAAGGTGCTCATCTGCACGTGGGCACCGGTTTTTCTTCCCCTGGACACACACGTGACATCCACTAACAGTCCCAGGAACAACAAACTCACATCCAGAGGAGCTCACATCACCCACGTGTCTCTAACCATGAAGGAGTGAAGTTTCCTGTTCCGAGACACTGGGCATTAAGACAAAGTAAGAGTTAAAATACCAGTAAATGTGCCTGGTTCTTCCAAGAATGCATCAGATATTCAGCAATCCCCTGTAAATAAAGGATGGCCATACTGTCTTCCACATAAGAAAGCATGTGTTCAAACAGTTTTCAGGGCAAAGTTAGCAAATAGGGCCACCAACAGAACCGATCTCTGAAGAAAGATTCAATTAGGCGTCCGTGCAGTTGCACGAAGGCCGTGTTGCAACACCGAGGTGGCCTGTTTTTCTGGTCATTATTAATCCAGAAACCTTAATGATGAACAACATTTGTGTTATTGTCTCCCCAAATTTAATTTGTTTATGCAGCAGTTCAGTTAATCCTGCAAATCTGTTTTTCTCAAACGAGGGCAGATAATGGAGACACCGTTCTTTACAAGTCTTCAGGCTTTTAAATTCTGATAAAATCAGGGTTCTTCACTGGGTCTTGCCCCAGCTCTGAATTAAACCACTTTAAATGTAATTATGGAAGCTGGCCTTACATCAGGGACGTCCATTTACAAAATTGATTGGCCATGCTGTTCCACGAGCCATTTCATGAGCAAACGATTGCAAAAGGGCCAGAACCGTAATTTATAAAGGCAAAAAAAGCAGGTAAATACTTTATTAGTGGTAATGAGAAAGTTTCCAACTAACTGAACCTTTTTCTTCCCTCACCAGCTACTTCATGGAGCCGTGGTGCATGGCCCTCTTTCACGATCGTTTTATTGATCTCCGGAAAGAGTTACGCCAGATCTTATCCTCCAAGGAGGTAAGAGTGATTAACAGATATGTAGGTTATTCCTTGCAAATTAGAAGCAGTTACAGTTGTTGATCATTTAGACTTTTCCCTACATTCCCACTTTACGGTTTCACTTTGAAAATCAACTGTCCCTCACAGAAACAAACTAAGGAGTAGGTAAACATAGATGGTGATATTTCAGGGAATGTGGATTGTTCCAATCTTTTATGCGGGGCAGATTTGCTTTCCCCTTTTACAAGTACCTGTACTTCCATTATCCGCTGACAGTGAGGGCTGAAAGCGCGGTGTGGGTGGTATCTCCTTGCCCTCGAGCATGAAGGCTGCGTTCCTATAGTTTCTGTCCGCGTTTGCCAGCTGTTCGCTAACCATTCGTGTGCGCGTGTTGTTCCAAAGGTGTCAGGGGACTGAACAGGTGTCCAAATGCACTCCTTTTATAACCGAAACGTCCTTCTCCAAGCAACGTAGGATTAACTGGAAGTGAGGCTGCACACCCCGCAGGCTCCGTACTCGGCAGGAAATGTGACTCTGCCATGTACGTAGTAAAATACTTGTGAAACTTTATTTTTTTCAACACCTAGAGTCCTTACCGGAGTTGCGGGGAGTTTACATCTTAGGTCAAACGTGCATTCTAGACTCCTTCTCGATTCACTCGGACGAGAGCTGAGGCTCAGCTGACCTTCTGCCTCGTCCGACTGTCTAGACGGGCAGGTTCTGCGTCTCTGTGTCGCCTCCTCGTGGGTCCCCGGGGTGTGGGCTGCCACACCGGATGCACAGATGCAGCCCAGGTCCCCAGGCCCTTCGTTCTAGCCGCTGCACACCCCACCTCACCGAACCACACAGGGACCCTCCGAGGTGGGTGGAGGCATTGTTGTCATCGCCTCCACTTCACCCATGAGGAGGCTGAAGCCGAGAGACTTCACGCAACCCAAGGCTCTCCTGCTCCAAAGCCAAGGTTGTCGGCCCTGGACCACAGCGGTGTCCTGGTACCCTCTCCTCATTGCCCCGCCCCTGTTCAGTTTCATCCCTGGGGGGGTCCAAGCTGGGAAACTGACGTAATTTTACTAATCTGAAGTAGATTCCAATTGGGAAACATAGGTTTATAGTTTAAACCAAACTCAATTCTCTTTGGTGACCACAAAGATAGGAACCAGGTGGGGAAGCGTACCCAAGGGAAGCAGAGGGGCCGACGGCTAAAGGCCCAGGTCAGCCACGGCGAGAGTCATTCAAATTGGAAATGAGAATAGTAATGAGATAGAGAGATTTAGGATGTTACAGGTCAGCAAGGTCCCTGCACTTCGTTCGGGGCTGTGAGGAAGTCGGTCCACATTAAAACATGACCCCGAGCTGGAAGCCTGGTGCTTACTGAGCTTTGCTAAGCTCCCTCCCTCCTTCCCTCCCAAGACAACCTGCAGCTCACCGCTGCCCCATAAGAAGGAGTCATCAGTATTCTCGCTATTCCATCAACATTCTATGCCTAAACCTTCTAAACCCCAGATCTGAACTCCTCAGTTAACCTTTTGCACAGAGCCAAGCGGTTTTTGGTGTCAAGTTTAAAAGGGAAACTTTCCCTTCATTTTCCCAAGTACGCATCCTCAAACGCACTGGTGGCTGCTTCTCATGGCACCCGCTGAGACTCCTGAAACCTTTTAGGCAGGAGAACATGTTTGCCGTGGGTCAGTCTGCAGTGCGTAAACTCGGCCTGGCAGTGGGCCCTGGCAGGAGAGCAGGGAGACTGCAAGTGGCCTTTGCAGAAGATGCTCTAAGGCTTCCCCAACCATCCTCATGGGTTCTCTACACTTCCAGAAAGGGGAACCTCTGCAAGAAGAGCCTCCACTGGGGGACTGTTCTGACATCTGTCAAGTGCAAGGGCCACAGGAGGTGTTGGGGCCTGTAGCGGTGTCTGCCTGTAGCTCAGATACACATGGAACAGGGACTCAGAGAGCTCGGGGGGGAAAGGGAGGGTTTGTGTGCGAGCACGGGGCACAGAAGAATGGCCCCAGGAAGTGCCGGCCACCAAAAGTCAGAGTGACTGTGACAGGTATGGTGGAGACAGGCCAACAGTGGAAGTGGTAGTCATACAAACAGACATGCAGGAATTTCACTGAGGAGTCTGGTAATAGGAAAACAAAGCAGATAGCCTTCACTACAGAATAACAGTAATTCCTTTTATCAAATATTGAGATGATGTAACCCATTTAATTTCACTTTCTACCTTGTCTTCAGGGAAGTACAGAAGTTCAATCCCATTAACTATGATGTCCTAGCACTCAGTTTATCAATTTTCCCCTCCCTCCACGTGTGGAGAAAGAAATAAATGACTATTATCTAGGACTTCCATAAGTCATATGTAGATTTTAATTGTGTATATGATTTATTTTGAAAACAAGATTATAAGACATCTCAAATCCTTTTGTGGAAGTCAAAAGGGGAATGGCTTATAAATCCTCTGGTCATGCATCTAGCCAAAGAGTCACTGACGAAGGTGAAATTCTGTATAGTCAAAATCATCCTCCAGAAAGATGGGTATTGATAGAGTTGGGAAAAAATAGTTTGAAAATAATAGAGACTTTAATATCTCACTTTCAGTAATGGATAGAACCAGGTAGAAGATTAACAAGAAAATAGAATACTTGAATAGCACTAAAAACCAACCGAACCTAACAGATTTATACAGAGCACTCGACCCAACAACAGCAGGATGCACGGTCTTCTCAAGTGCATGTGGAACATTCTCCAGGACAGGCCACCAAACAAGTGTCAATAAATTTTAAAAGACTTAAACCATACAAAGTATATTCTCCAACCACAATGAAATGAGACTAGAAATCAACTAGAAAGTGAACAACAGATTCTTAAGCAACTTCTTTGATTTCAAAGAAGAAACCAGGGCTTCCCTGGTGGCGCAGTGGTTGAGAGTCTGCCTGCTGATGCAGGGGACACGGGTTCGTGCCCCGGTCTGGGAGGATCCCACGTGCCGCGGAGCGGCTGGGCCCGTGAGCCATGGCCGCTGAGCCTGCGCGTCTGGAGCCTGTGCTCCGCAACGGGGGGGGGGGCCACAACAGTGAGAGGCCCGCATACCGCAAAAAAAAAAAAAAAAAACAAAACAAAACAAAGAAGAAACCAAATGGGATGTTAGAAGTACTTAGAGACAAATGAAAATGAAAACACAACCGACCAAAATTTATGGGATGCAAAGAGAGAACAGTTTTCAGAGAGAAATTTATAGCTATAAATGCTTACATTTAAAAAACAGGAAAGCCCTCAAATCAGTAACTTAATTCTACTCCTTAAGGAACTAGAAGAAAGAAAACCAAACTAGAAAAAGAAAACCAAACTAAACCCAATGCTAGCAGAAGGAAGGACTTAATAAACATTAGAGTGGAGATAAATGAAATAAAGAATTTAAAAAAACAGAGAAAACTGATGAAACCAAAAGCTGGTTCTTTTAAAAGATCAACAAAATAAACCTTTAGCTAGATTAATCAAGAAAAAAAAAAGACTCAAATCCCTAATGAAATGAAAATGGGGACATTTACCAACCTTAAATAATAAAGGTTTAAAAGAGAATATTATGAACAATTGTATGCCAACCAAACAGATAACCTAGATGAAACAGAGAAATTCCAAGAACCACACAAACTACAAAAACTGACTCAAGAAGAAACAGAAAATCTCAAGAGACCTATATGACAAGTAAAGGTATTGAATCAGTAACCTAAAACCTCCCAAAAAAGGGAATCCCAAGACCTGACGGTTTCACTGCTGAATTCTACCAGACATTTGAATAAGAATTAACACTGACCCTTTTCAAACTCCTCAGACAAATAGGAGAGGAAGGAACACTTCCTAGCCCATTCTATGAGGCCAGCATTACCCTGATACCAGAGCCAGACAAAGACATCAAAAGAAAAGAAAACTACAGAACAATATCCCTTATGAAGTTATGATGCAAAAATCTTCAGCAGAATACTAGCAAACTAAATCCAGTAGCACACTAAAAGGATTATACACTGCGACCAAGATTTACACCAGGAATGTAAGAGTGGTTCAACATATGAAAATTAATCCATGTAATACACCACATTAATAAAATGAAAGAGGGGGAGAAGTGCTATAATCTCAATTGATGCAGAAAAAGCATTTGACTAAATCACACATGCTTTCATAGTAAAAACACTAAAAAGCCAGGAACAGAAGGAAACTGATAAAGAGTATTTATGAAAAGCCTACAGCTAACATCACACTCAATAGTGAAGGACTGAAAGTTTTACCTCAGAGATCTGGAACTAGACAAGAATGCCTACTTTCACCACTTACATTCAACAGTGTACTGGAAGTTCTAGCCACAGCAATTAGGCAGGAAAAAGAAATAAAAGGCATCCACGTTTGAAAGGAAAACTATCTCTATTTTCAAAGGACGTGATCGTATATAAAGAAAATTTTTAAAAATCACAAAAGAACATTAGAGCTAATAGATGGACGTGGCAAAGTTACAGGATATAAGATCAACATACAATAATCAGTTGTCTACATTAGCAATCAATAATCCAAAATGAAATTAAGAAAACAATGCCATTTACAATAGCATCAAAAATATTAAAATACTTGGGAATAAATTTAAGCAAGGAGGTATAAGACTTGTACACTGCAAACCACAAAACATTTCTGAAAGAAATTAAAGAAGACCTTAATAATGAAAAGACATCTATGTTCATGGATTTGAATATTTAATATTGTTAAGATAGGATAACCTAAATGGGAAAAGAATCTGAAAAAGAATAGATATATGTATATGTATAACAATCACTTTGCTGTATACTGAAACTAACGCAACACTGTAAATCAACTATACTCCAATATAAAATAAAAATTTTAAAAACCAAAGTGCCAAGTTTTAAACTAAAAAAAAATGTTGTTAAGATAGGAATACTATGCAAAGCAATCTACGGATTCAATGCAATCCTATAAAAATCCCCATGGCTTTTTTTTTAGAAATGGAAAAGTCAATCCTAAAGTTCAGATGGAAATGCAAGCTAAAACAATTTGAGGAATTTTTAAAAAGTTGAAGGATACACACTTTGCAATTTCAAAACTTAATACAAATCAACAGTAACCAAGACAGTATGGTACTTGCATAAGGATAGACATATAGATCAATGGAGCAAAATTAAGAGCCAGAGTAAACCCATTTATATGAAAAGATGTTAACATCACTAATCTTTAGGGAAATGCAAACCACATCATTAATCATTAGGGAAATGCAAACCAGGGCCACAGTGAAATACCACATCACGCCCACTGGGATGGCTATAGTTAAAAAAAAAAAAAAAGAGGAAATAATGATTGTTGGCAAAGATGTGGAAAAATTGGAACTCACACATTGCTAGTGGGAATGTAAAATTATTATGCAGTTGCTGTGAAAAAAATGGTTTGATGGCTCCTAACAACTTACAAACAGAATTACTATATGACCTAGCCATTGCACTCCTAGGTATATACCCAAAGGAATACTTGTATATGAACGTTCATAGCAGCACTATTCAGAATTACAAGATGGAAGAAAGAACCCAAATGCCCATCAAGGGACAGGTGGATCAACAAATGTGGTCTATGCACATGATGGAACGTTATTCTGCCACAAAAGAAATGAAGTGCTGATAGTCTAGAAAGTGGATGAACCTCAAAACACTGAGTTAACTGAAAGAAGCCAGATACAAAAGGTCATGTGTCGTCTGTGGCATTGTGAGGTGAGCTGCTCACAGATGAGCACGTTGGGAGGGGGGGGTGGTCACAGTGTCGGGGGGAGGTGATCACACTGAGAAAAGGTCACACCAGGAGAGGCAAATGTACAAAAATGAGTTACGATCTAGAGCAGTATTTGTGTTGCATAAATTTAAAAGCTCCGTTATGTGACCTTACACCATTTACCCTGATGTTAGAACAGCATCATGCAACACGAGCCCAAAATCTTCTCTAATTTTTGTATATTCACTGCTTATGTTTGATACATTTTTCCTGAAAAATTAAGGGAGAAAGAATCAATCTCAGATGTACTGCATACGTGCTTGGGCACTCAAATGTTTCCGTGCCTCTAATATTTAGTTCTGGGCATCCCTTGCCATCTTCTCTCCCACCATCTTCGTTGAGCCGATTTGGTGTCCTGGCCCCCCACTGACTGTACTTCCAAGTGATGTGTGTATAATCTGCCACACCTGGCAGTGTCTCACTTACTTAACCAAGTGATAATTACCTTATATCTCCATATAGTTTGAATCTAGTTTTCTAAGTTCTTACTATTAATAAATTAATGATCCAGTAGAACTCTGCAAGATATCTGCTTTTTTGTGGTTTTTTGCTGTTAAAAAAAAAAAGAATTATTGGAAGGTCAAATAAATATACCATCAAAGTCCATCTTCCTTTAGGGTAATTTTCAATTATTGTGGTGTTCAGAAAGCACACAGCTCAAATCTCAGTGAAGTGCTTTTTTATTTTGGCCATGTCACGTGGCATGTGGGATCTTAGTTCCCTGACCGGATATCGAACCTGTGCCCCCTGCACTGGAAGCACAGAGTCTTAACCACTGGACCACCAGGGAAGTCCCTTTTTAAAAACGTTTTTTAATTTTTGAGTGAAGTGCTTTTTATAACAACCCTCCTATAGATGGGCAGATAGGTGATGAAGCAAGTATGGTAGCTGTAGAAACCAGGTAGTGTGTATGCAGGTGCCAAGCGCACCGTTCTGTCAACTTGCCTCTATGTTTGAATCCTTTTATTTTATAATAAAATGTTGGAAAAATCTCTACTGTATTGTAAACATGCACAGCATATGCTTCTCAACTTCAAATAACTTTATTCCCTCTGAGCCCCATCTTTAAAGATATCAATGAAATTTGCCTTTATTCAGAAGTTATTCCAGGGCTTTAAAAATCCCATTTCTTGGGGACTGTAACCAAGTAAAGTAACCATCTAGGAGTTTTCATGTAAAAATCTTTAATCACCTCCTTTCTTATTTTTAAAACAAGCCTGATATACAGATCTTTTCTATCTGTATATTAAGAGCTTAAAATTAAGAGCTTAAAATTACTACCCTTGCTGAACCTTGAAGACATTATGCTACGTGAAGTAAGACAGTCACCAAAAGACAAGTAGTGTTTGATTCCATTTACACGAGATGCCATAGAGAAAGGAGAAGGGTGGTCGCCAGGGGCTGGGAGGAGAGGGATGGGGAGTCAGGTGTTAAAGAGTTACAATTTGGGAGGATGCAGACATTCTGGAGATGAGGGTGGTCATGGCTGACAATGTGAAAGCCCCTAACACCTTTGAATCCTACACTTAAAAATGGTTAAAGTGGTAAATTTTATGCTATGTGTGTTTTGCCACAGTTAAAAAAAAATTTTTTTTTTAATGTAGAAAAAAAAATGACCAACCTTGGGGAGTTTTAGTGAAACTGCCCTCTTACTGTGGAGCTAAGCCCAAGTAATTTTAGTATCTGGCCTCTTACCGTATTTTCCAGGAGGAAAACCTTCCTTCCATAGAAGAATTAGCCCGTCAGATCGAAGATGAGGAAATTAACCTGCCCGAGAAGCCCAAGAATTACCTCAAAAGAGTTTTCCAGGAAACCATCTACAGGCCTCTGGTGGAGAAGAGCATCCTTGACTCTCTGCGCTATAATCATTACCACCTGCCCATGTACGCGTGGCAGGGCATCGTTTAGCGGTGGCCACGGCCTCCACTTGATTGCTTCCACTCGTATCGTTCCGGGAAGTGCTCCGTAGAAGCAGGAAACCTCTCCGAAGCCTGGCTGGACCGCCAGGCACCGTCGTGGTTCCCTCCTTTCTTTTCCGGGTCCACCGATGCCTGTGGTTTCCTATCGTCCCAGTAGGTGGCGCACGGCGGTGCGTCTGGATTCTGGGGCAGGGAGACGCTTTACCAACACCAGGCGTGTTCCTGGGCAGAATAACCCATTTTAGCAATAAAATGAGACCGTACTGTGTAAAACTTGTTTTTTACCTTGGGCGTGGTTCTGTTTGATTTCCTGAAAAGTCCTGCCGCCAACGCTGCTAGTCCTTTACATGTTTACCCGGTCATAGTCGTGAGCGATAAAAAAGAAAATCGTGTGCCCAGGATGGAAAATGAGTAAAACAGATTAACAGGAAATTATCTCTGTAACTTAACATCAGAAGGACCGATTGCACAGACAAGTTTACAGGAACTTTCGAAACGAGGAGGCTGCTCTCAGGGCCCCTGTATTTCTACTTCCTGTCCCAGATCAGGAGCATAAATGCACCGAAAAACTGGAAGATCAATTCAGGTTCACACACAGGTTTTAGACTAGAAAACGGTGGTGGGAAACGAATCTCGGTCATTTCCTTTGACCCTCAGCGCTGTTGCTTTGCATCGGCCCCCTCTGGTACCTGTCACCTGTGACGTGGGTCAGTAGCCCTCTTTCTTGTAAATAAAGCAAATTAAGTGCCTAGCACAAAATATGGATTCAGGAACAACACATAAGACTGTTTTCATTTATTTGAATCTCTTTTAAGCAGACAGTGTGACACAATTTGTGTCTGAATTTTTGACCAGTAGAGCTTAAAAGTGGCTTTCATGGACAGAATTACAGTTTTCGCGTGTTGTTTTTTTTTTTTTGGCATTTATGTTAATATTTAGCAAAAGTTGGCTCAATTACAATGACTACACAGTAGTTTGGAGGATGTCATAGCTGGCATTACAGAATTATCCACCCATTAACAAACTGATACCTCTCAAAAATAAAATGGTTTTGGAACCCTAGACTCTGATTTTTCTAAGGCAGGCAAAAGCAAGCAATAAACTCCATTAATTCCTGCACACGTATGTTTTACACAAGCACGTGGGTCATTCAGAGGGAGGGCCCAGCTCCCACCATATGGTACAAACTGTGTAACTCTTACGGAGAACAATTGCTACTGGTCCCCTCTTCAAACTGCAAGCCCAACACATATGGAACCATATTTCAGGGCCTGCAAATGAGTCAGCTCAAGAAACTCTCCTTCCCTCACCCCCTTCCTCTGAGAGGCCCTGGATTAAATTCATCAGCAAATGGAGTGAGTTTCTTTGACAGGCCCTGGGACCTCGGGTGGAGATTAACAGTACAACCAGTTAGAGGATCAACAGTTATGATTTCTGTGACTAAGTACTACCATTAAAAAGCTTCTGGTCACATAAAAGTGACCCCATATGATAGTGCCAACCTTAATGTCAAATCATGCATACACTTTATAGTAAGTTTTCTTTTGCTGCCTTTTTAAAAGTAGTCTTGGGCCCCCATAGGTATCATGGCAGATTTGAAAATGTCTAGAATATAATTTAGTCTACATGGTGCATTGGAGGAAGTTACTGACCATTGTCCTATATTCAGAAAGTGAGTCGTTTCCTGAATCTAGGCAGGAATTTTAGCATATATGTGCAGACAAGCATTTTGTCACTAAGGAACCACTTTTCTAATAGACGAACCCAAGAGGTGTTGATCATAGCTTGAAACTGGCTGTTTTAAGAGCTTTAGGAAAATAAAGATATTTATTCCTCGATGATGATGAATCCTGGCAGAAGAAAGGGCTTCAGAAAGACCAAGATTTGGACTTCTCTTGGGGAGCCCTGGCATGGCTTCTGTAAGAGACATGAGTGCCAGGAAGTCCCCAGGCATTTCAGCGTGGGCTGCTCAGCAGGGAGTCTTGAACTCTAAGCCCAATCTTACTGACAGGAAAACACCAAAGTTAAATTTCCCACGTTGTATTCCCCCCAGATCACATGTAACAACCATGCCTCACAGTTGCCTCTAATGATCTTCTGACATGAGTCGATTTTTACTAGCACGTGGCCACCTCCTTCCCCAAAATGGCTCCTGAGATGCCACCGAAATATCCCAGGAAGGCGAGAGAAAAAGAGAAGATGATGTGGGAGAGGAAAGAGAACACTGTACGGAGAAAATGTGAAGCCAGCCAATCAATATTTACCCTCAGAAGAGGGTGTGTGTGTGTGTGTGTGTGTGTGTGTGTGTGGGTGGGTGGGTGGGTGGGTCTGCGCGTGAGAGAGAGAGAGCGCGCGCACACGGGTGCACGGCTGAGTGTTAGCCAAGGCGCAGGGAGAGGGGCTCGAAAGTCGTCGTGAGCGAGGAGCTGTTGATTGTTTTCTGGTTGAGAGAAGAGGTGATGATAAGGCTGGGATACAGTGCGCGCCGGGCCGGGCGGAGCGACAGCTGTATGCTAATACTCGCAGAAACCAGCCTCCGCGTCCCCCATTAAAGCAGGCGGCCAGGAGGCCACACATCACTGAACAAATAGGCTCTCTCTAGACAAATAAAATAACACACGTTGGCCTGCGGGGAGTGGGGAGAGCCAGAGGGGGAGAGGAGCGGGAGGAGAGGGTGGGAGGGGGAGGGAGGGGAGGGGAGAGAGGGAGCCCCTGAAGGAGAGAGGATGGACGGGGAGAGAGGGGAGGGGAGACGAGGTGATGGGGGGCAGGGAGGGAGACCAGGGAAAAGAATGAGAGGGACAGTCCGAGGGGGAGAGGGTCGGGGGTGGGCGAGACCGTGAGGAGGAGAGAGATGGGGGAGTGAAACATGCGAAGAGAGAGGGAGAGGTGGGACGGGGTGGGCAGAGAGGGGCAGGGGAGAAAGAAGGGAGCGCCCGGGAAGGAGGAGAGGAGGGTGGGGGAGGGAAGGTGGGAGAGAGAAGGAGGCGGGGGGGGGGGGGGGGGGAAGCGGGGGGGGGGGGGGGGCAACAGGGAACCACAACCAAAACGAGCGGGAGGGGGGGCGGGGGGGGGGGGGGGGGGGGAGGAACAGAGGCCCAGGCGGACAGCGCGACTCTCCAGCCCCCGGGCGCCTGGCTGCCTCTCTGTCCACCCCCCGGGGCTGGCGAGGACTGGGGACGTTCCGAGTCGCCGTGGCCTTTCTGGTCAGTTTTGCTGGGGCTTCGTCGCTGCCTTTCCTGAGACTGGGGCGCGCGGGGAGCCGGGCCGCCCCTCACAGGTGGGAGCCGCCCCCTGCGCGCCCCACGCTCGGGGCCCTCCCGCTCCGCTCGGTGCCCTCCCAGCTCTTCCTGGCCTCATCTTCTGCTTAGGACTTTCCCACACTTCCTGGCTTCTCCTTCGCCCGCTTTGGCCAACATCGCCCTTCCCGTCGCCCGGCCCGGGGACTGTCCGGCCCGCCTCCCCTGCCCGGCCCGCGACAGTCCCACCCGAGGAGAAAACAAACAGCCCCGAGGGCACTTCAAGGAGCGTGCGGAGGCCCGACGGCACACTCAAGAGGATGAAAGGGGGCGGCCGGCCACCCCGTGGGCCCCGGCGAATAATGGGCGCGCGGCAGATTGCCGGGGGCACTTGAAACTCGAGGGGAGGGAACTGCTGGAGCGCGGTCCCTCCCCGCGCCCGGCGGACGGCGCAGCCTCGCGGATTCGCCGTCGTCTGCCCTCTTTCATGCGCTCTTCTTTTGTGTGGAATTATTTAAACGGGAGATCCATGGCAGCTTTATGCTAATGTGCCGAACAAAGGCGACGGCCCGGCGGCGGGGGCCCGGAAGGTGCCTGGAGGCCGGAGCGGGACGGGCGGGGAGGCAGCGGGCTGCGCGTGGCTCTCGCGTGCCCTGGGGCCAGACACGGCCGCCCCTCATTCCTGCAAACACAAAGCCTCTCCGGCTCGGGCCGGCGCGCGCGGCGCACGGGGAGCTGGGCCCCTCCGGGACCTGACGGCGGGCTCTGCGCCTGGAACGCTTGGTCCAGGCCTGGCCGTGGCTCGCGGGGCGGGAGGGCCTCTGCGAATTCGGCAGAGGCGTCCGCAGCCGGCCCGGGACGGCGCTGGGGGCGCTGACCACTCCCTCTCGCGCCTCCCGAGCGTCTCCAAACGCGCCGCGCGCCGCGGGGTGAGACTGCGGACCCTCCTGTCCTCTCCTCTTAGGAGCTTAGGGGCTGCCTAGTCCCGGCGACATCCCACAGGGCAATTCCTGAGCCGAAATTCCTCGCTCTAGGGCTTATCTCCAAGCTTTGCGCTTCCAGCAACTCCCTGGCGCTAAACTCGGGAGCCGGGGGTCACAGTGAACCCCACTGCGTTCCCCGACGGCAACCTAGGACTCCAGGACAGGAGAGCTTAGAGCGGCCGCGGCCTCCAGCTCTGCAGCGGTCAGAGGAAGAATCCACCGCGGGGTCCGCAAGGACGAGGGCCGAAGAGGCCTCTGGATTTTTCCCAAGCGCCGGCCAGGACCCCACAGGAAGGGGAGGAGTCGCTTGGGGCCTGGGAAGGACACTTCGGGACCCTGCCTGGGATCCCTCTGCTCGCCTCCTCCCGTGAAACTCCCCAGGAGGGGGCAAGTCAGCGCTCAGTGTTTCCCCAGCCCAACTCCACGCGGCCCCTATCCGGAATCGCAATGCGCAAAGGCCCGCCGCCGCGGCGCAGCGTGGTAGCGCTTCGCTCTCTTCCAAGAGGAAGGAAAATATCTCGACTCACTGTCCAAATGCCCGCGGGCGGGCAGGTTCTGAGAAATAAAATCACGCAGAAGACGCAAACCCACGGCCGGGTGCAAGGGTGCACGTCCTTGGAGGTTGCCGGTGTGTGCGTGAGCGCAGCCTAATTCTTCCTCAGCCCTGGGTTATGAAATTAGTTTCTAATACTCGGACCTTTCAAGTTTCCATTTGTTTTTGACGGTACCTGTCTGAAAGCAGATTTCATTTTCGCTGGCCAGACTAGAAACCACAAAGAAAAAGAAATGGATCCATTGAATCTCAGTATTTCAATAGTGTTCAATAGATTCTCTTGGCTTAATTCAGAGCCCTATTTGAATTTGCTGCATTCAGGCAGGGGTTTTGTTTTGTTTTGTTTTTTGCCTCCCACCCCCGCCCTCTTTACAATTATGGGTGTTGTTATTTTTAAAGGATTCACAAGGTGACTAACTCTCCCTGTTATCTGTTGAATGAAAGGAGTGTTACACATGTAAGACCAAATACCCCACGTCAGTTGGGGATGGCGGGCTGAGCCCCCGCCCTATTATTCCACAATCCAGATGGGATTCGTGATTAGAAAATAAAATTGGCCAAAGCTGTCCCGGAATCCCCTTCCCACTTCTAATTTCATCAGCAGTATCAATCAGCGCTCAAAAGAGCAAGGAAATAACGTCAGTTACTTTTAGACTGAAAGATATATATAAATTTTAGATAAACTCGTTTTAGAATTTCTAACTTTTTTCAGGACTAGCATTCATCGTAGTTAGCATTTTTAAAACGATGAGAGTTTTCAAAATATATTCCATAATGTGTATTCTTCTCGTTTCAGTCTGTGAGTTAAAAAAGAAATTACAAACATAAAATCACCAAATGTTTTCCCCTTGATTAGTCAACTTGATTAACCCCTTGATTAACTAATTCTAACAACTGTCTCCATTACAACTTATTACTCATGTGGACTTTTTTTTTTAATCTTTCATTTCCAGGCCAGGGTATTTTCACAGGGAAAATCCAAAACAATGAAATACCTTCAGTGGAATCAGACGTAAGCAAAACTCAGCAAAGTCTGAGTGCACAGAGCTTTTCAGAAAAGTGTTCGTTTCCTTCTCTTTCAATAAAGTGACATCTTCACAACATATGACATTTTCTGTGGTTTTGCAATTTGTTCCCTAGTGATGGGCGATCAGGGCCACTACGCACTCTTGGGGTTCTGTCCTCATCCCCCGGAGATTCTGCCTTTTGTGTTTCCTTGGGGCAGGGCTGGGAAGAGGTTGGAGGCACAGGGCCCGGTCTGGGGTCCAATCGGGGTGGCGGGGCTGGGGGGTGGATTTTCACTGTTGTCTTTTCCTGGTGGCACCGGGGGGGGGGGGGGGGGGAGGCGGCCTGTCCTCTCCGAGGCCGCAGCCTGCCTCAGAGGACAGATTGCCCCTCTCTCCCCCCGGCCGGCAGCACGCGCCTCTTTTGAGTCCAGATTGGCCGCGACCGGCGCTCAATAGCGGGAGGTTAATTTCCTTCACAAAGGTGAAGGGGGCACGGCTCCGGGGGGCCCCGCGCCCAGACAGGCGGCCCCTTTATTCCGAGGCGCCTTGATTGGAGCCCTTGATTTAGCATCTGATGTCAACCGACAGACAAAATGCCCGCTCGGAATGAAAATGCATGAGGCCGTGCAAGGAGAGCGGAAACCAACTTCACTGGGGCGCACGCGGCTGGCCGCGCGTTTCGGGCTTTGGCCAAGTCCACCCGAATCAACCCGGCCCTGGGCGGCGCGGAGGCTCCGAGCAGCCTGGACCGGGCCCCTCCAACGATGCCAATCCCGGAGCCTCCGGGAACTTTAAAAAAAAAAAAAAAAGTTCAGAAATTCAAGGTTTTTGGAACACAGCCCAGCCTGCCCCCTCCCCCATCCAGCGCTGCGTCTGCTGGCGATTGAAGAAGTGAGGTGCCAACTGTTTCTCAAACTCGATAGGAACCTTCCCGAGGCCCGAGAGTGCGCAGCGGCTGCGGACACAAACATCGCCCTCAGCTGCTGCCAGAAGGCCAGACCCTCCACCCAAACTTGGAACTCCAGGGTCCCATTTTCGTTTAGACCCTGGGTCCCCCGGCCCATCAGTCCGAGGCCCGGGCGGGGCTCTGGGCGGCCCGGGCTTTGCAGCTATTTTCGATTCCGGATTATTTCCCAAACACCAGGAGGAGTTCCTGCGCCTCCCCCAACCCCACTCCCGCCCCGGCCGCCTAACTCAGATCTCCCCCGCGCCTGCTGCTGCCCACCGCCGCCCCTACCCAATCAGCGAGCACAACTTCCCCCTCCGCTTCGGCTCGCGGATTGAACCCTCCTGACATATTTGGGGCCATTCTTCTCCTTTGTTGCTATTTTGCTCGCGACCCGCGGGTAATCCCAGCGCGGGAGGGGGGCGAGCATTGTCGTGCTGATGGACGGGCCCATTTGGCGGCTCCGCGCCCCCGGGAGGAGAGACACAAAGCCCAGGCACGTGCGCCTCCCCATAGAGGAGCAGCCGACCGTGAAGGGAGGCGGGGCCGGGCGTGTGCCTGGGCCGGGCGGGGCGGTGGCGCCGGGCGGGGCGGCGGCGAGGCGCGCGCGGGGGCCCCGCGCCCTCAGGTACATCTGCCGCACCTACCGGGCGACCCCCGAGTCCCGGCCCCCTCTTGGCCGCCGCGTCGCCCTCCCAACCCGACCGGGCGGAGGAGCTGCGGACGCGCTGATTGGCTCCGGGGGAAGCGGGAGGCGAGAACAATGGCCCCCTCCCCCAGTTAAAAGGGAGCGGCTCCGGGGCCCGGGGACAGGGACGCGCGTGCAGGGCGCAGAGCCGGGCCGAGCCGCCGCCGGCGCCACGCGAGTCCCGCCGCCGTCGCCGCCGCGCCCGGGCCATGGGCCGGGGGCACTGAGGGCCGCCGGGGCCGAGCGCGAAGGTGGGACCGAGCCAGCGCCTCGCTCTCGCCCTCGCGCCGCGCCAACATGCCCCGCGGCTTTCTGGTGAAGCGCAGCAAGAAGTCCACGCCCGTGTCCTACCGGGTCCGCGGCGGCGAGGACGGCGACCGCGCGCTGCTGCTCTCGCCGGGCTGCGGGGGCGCCCGCGCCTCGCCCCCGGCGCCGAGCCCCGGGCCGGGCCCTCTGCCGCCGCCGCCCGCCGAGCGCGCCCATGCGACGCTCGCCGCCGCGGACCCGGTAGGACACGGGCGTGGAATTCTTGCTGCGCTTCACCCGAAAGCCG
>NW_021703769.1:45365599-45499988 GCF_005190385.1 Monodon monoceros | reverse complement strand
CGCCGCGCTCGCCTGCGCGCCGGGCCCGCCGCCACCCCCGCCGGGGCCGCGGGCCGCGCACTTCGGCAACCCCGAGGCCGCGCACCCCGCGCCGCTCTACAGCCCCACGCGGCCCGTGAGCCGCGAGCACGAGAAGCACAAGTACTTCGAGCGCAGCTTCAACCTCGGCTCTCCCGTTTCGGCCGAGTCCTTCCCCACGCCCGCCGCGCTGCTCGTTGGAGGCGGCGGCGGCGGCGGCGGCGGCGGGGCCAATGGCGCGGGCGGCGGCGGCACCTGCGGCGGCGGCGGCACCTGCGGCGGCGACCCGCTGCTCTTCGCGCCCGCCGAGCTCAAGATGGGCACGGCGTTCTCGGCAGGCGCCGAGGCGGCCCGCGGCCCGGGGCCCGGCCCCCCGCTACCCCCCGCCGCCTCCCTGCGGCCCCCAGGCAAGCGACCCGCGCCCCCCGCCGCCGCCGCCGAGCCGCCCGCCAAAGTAGCCAAAGCCCCAGGCGCCAAGAAGCCCAAAGCCATCCGCAAGCTGCACTTCGAGGACGAGGTGACCACGTCGCCCGTGCTGGGGCTCAAGATCAAGGAAGGCCCGGTGGAGGCGCCGCGGGGCCGCGCGGGGAGCGCGGCGCGGCCGCTGGGCGAGTTCATCTGCCAGCTCTGCAAGGAGGAGTACGCCGACCCGTTTGCGCTGGCGCAGCACAAGTGCTCGCGCATCGTGCGCGTGGAGTACCGCTGCCCCGAGTGCGCCAAGGTCTTCAGCTGCCCGGCCAACCTGGCCTCGCACCGCCGCTGGCACAAACCGCGGCCTGCGCCCGCCGCCGCCCGCGCGTCCGAGCCCGAAACCGCTGCCAGGGCTGAGGTGCGGGAGGCGACGGGCGGCGGCAGCGACCGCGACACGCCGAGCCCCGGCGGCGTGTCCGAGTCGGGCTCGGAGGACGGGCTCTACGAGTGCCACCACTGCGCCAAGAAGTTCCGCCGCCAGGCCTATCTGCGCAAGCACCTGCTGGCGCACCACCAGGCGCTGCAGGTCAAGGGCGCGCCGCCGGCGCCCCCCGCCGAGGACCTACTGGCCTTGTACCCCGGGCCCGACGAGAAGGCGCCCCAGGAGGCGGCCGGCGACGGCGAGGCGGCCGGCGTGCTGGGCCTGAGTGCGTCCGCCGAGTGCCACCTGTGCCCAGTGTGCGGGGAGACGTTCCCCAGCAAGGGCGCCCAGGAGCGCCACCTGCGCCTGCTGCACGCCGCCCAGGTGTTCCCCTGCAAGTACTGCCCGGCCACCTTCTACAGCTCGCCCGGCCTCACGCGGCACATCAACAAGTGCCACCCGTCAGAGAACAGACAAGTGATCCTCCTGCAGGTGCCCGTGCGTCCGGCCTGCTAGAGCGCGCCCTCCACCCCGGCCCCCCGAACCGTGCCTTCGCTTGGAGACCCACGAAGAGAGCGCGCCCCGACCCCGCGTCCGCGCCGGGGGCACCCACCCCCGGTGAAAGTGTCGTCTCCGCTTCTCTCGGTGTAGCGTGACGGTAACCCCGATCCTCTCGTTGTGACTCCTTTTGGACCCCTCGCCCCCTTTGCGTTGTGTCCCCTTCCCCCCCATGGCGCAACAGGAGCCAATCTCTTTCTGTACAAGGGAGAAAAGCTGTACGCGTTTGTCTCGTGGTTGGAAGCCTCCCCTTGGAGGGGAGATGTTTTTCTTGCTAGTATTCTCTGTGTTCATGGTCTAGAAACGCGGTTTGCTCTCGCCTACCAATCTCTGCTCTCTATGTATGTAGCGTACGGGTTGTTTTGGGTGAATCTTGAGGAATAAATGCCTTTATATTTCACAGGCTGTAAATTGAACTTCCCACACGATTAGCTTTATTATGGCTTGTGAACTGCTGGAGTCTGGCTTTACCTTTTTGTATGTGAACAAATCAAATTGCTTAAAAAAGAGTTTTCTTTAGTCTAGCCACAAATGCCTTGAACTGTTGTCTGTTTGGGATTGTTTTTCGGGGGGAGGGAAGGGAGTTTTCAGAAGATGCTGTAGAAACTGCCTCAATATTTCACGTAAGACTTTTCGGTTTGATCATCTTTGTTGAGGTAGGACTATAATGAGTTCCCTCTAAATGTATATGTTGATTTATGAGTAATTGTTATTTATTCTTTATTTATTTATATTAATTATGAAGATTATGATATTATTTGATTGCAGATTTTTTTTTGGGTGCGCTTCCCCCCCCACCACTCTTGACATTTCACTGTGCATTTTAGAAGAGAGCCTTTTTCTAAAGGGATCTGTTAAAAGTTTTAACTTTTATACCTATCTGAGCGAATTACAGACAACCTACCATTTTATTCTGCTTGGAGCGCCCCCAGGGCCCTCGTACAAACGACAGCTCTTACTTTTAAATGCAATCTCTTTTCTACATACATTATTTTCTTAATTGTTAGCTATTTATAGAAAGCTTCAATAGAACTGTTTCAACTGTATAACTATTTACTATTCAAATAAAATATTTTCAAAGTCAAAGTAAGGTGGACTTATTTCTGCATCACGTGGTTTCCACAAGGATTTAAAATAGAGCTTCCAATGATTTCTTATATGTGTGTCTATTGTTTATTAAGAAAACCCACCACCGTCACTAGGATCGTGGATTTTTAGAGCTGGGCCTGAGCTGCCAGATTCTACCCTTCTGGCACTTCAAGGGTATAGGCTCAAAACAGCTAAGCTGGAGCCAAAGGCTTGTTAGGGGTCCTTAGGAATGTACTGGAAGGTGGGGGTTAGAAGGGAAGCTGTGCAAATCTTTTCCAGAGAAATCTAGATAAATGTCCACACAAACCTATCCTTTTAACCAAGGGGATATAAGAACACCACTTTAATTTAGCAGATCCTTCATTTCCTGACAGTTTGGGGCTCAGTGTAACCGTAATTCCTCAAGTAAAATGGGTAATTTCTGATCCTTAAGTAACAACTAGGAGAAAGTAGAAACGATTTTATGGTCAGATTTTCAAAATAAGGGAAGCAGACCAATTCTCATTTGGATACAAAAGAAGTTAAGCAACAGGGTTTGGGGTAAGGGCTCAGAAATAATTTTCCAATCAGGTAGCAGTCCATTTTGGGGGAAAAAACTGGAACACCATCTGTTTGGGGTATTAAATTTAATAACGGTAATTACACTGTTTTCCGTTATGTGTCACAAAGCTCTTTGAAGAACAATCCTGACACTCACCAGTTAATATTTTGAGTTGTTTTCCTCTGCCTTTGGAACACTTGATCACGGAGCCGAGCTAAACATCACAATTGTGCACGCCTTTCCCTTCCTGATGTGTGTTTGCTGCGTTTCTCCTGTGACACACTAAATCTAAGATTCGCTCAGCAAAGGGATTTTAGAAATCTGTACAGTACGAGCTGCGTTTCCAGAACGTGTAGCTGGCGTGATGGTGGCAAGGGCAGTACGTGAGAAACTGGAAGGAAAATGTGACGAAAGCGATCGTTTCCAGATTTTGAACCTAAAGTTTTATGTGGGAAAGGGTTTACTAAAAGGCTCAGCTGTCAGGACGGTGGAGTATTCCTCCCTTTGTGAGGGTCTTGAAATAGACTCAGTAACAATGAAGGAGCAGCCAGCACAGGTAAGTTGCCTCCAGGACAAACTGCCCCTCCTCTTATTATTTTTATTATTTACCGGTTTGGAAAATACAAGAAGACAGAAGCTTGGTGCAGCACAACACGAAAGCATAGGGACAAAGCTGTGTTTGTAAAACATCCTGAAAAGTTGGAATGAAACAAAGAAAACTTCAGATTTGTGGCCTGCTGATTGCTCCCTCTAAGCAATAATGTGAGACTTTTCAAAGGTTCTCTCTGAGTTACAGCTCACAGTAAAAGACCCTGCATCCTGAGGGTCCGCGTATGCTCTATGCCAATGAAAAGTATCCTTAGAAACCTGGTGGTTGGCCTGCAGGGATGTCGTCTTGGCATCTATGTTTGGCTTACTTTTTCTTGTCCAGAATCATAAATCATAAACCCTAATGTCCATCTTCATCATGGTCAATAAGATTTGGTTGTTTGCAAATGTGCTCTTTCATCCCCTGCGGAAATTTATTTCGATTGACCAAATACACCTTTTCTCAAAAAGAAACCAAAATTTCATTTATGTGAGATACTAAGTGAAACATATAGTGAAGGGAGCACATTGAAGGTGACTAAAACGTATAGAAGAAATAGAAAACCTTGGTCAATTTGTTTCAAAGTAATGCAATGTGAGTCAGCAGAATATTCCACAGGAAAGAAATCAGATTCTCTCTCTCTTTTTTTCTCCCTCCCTGGATAATAAGTTCCCAAGAGCTCCTATTACAAAATATCAAGTGGAAATGCACCCGCCTTCTTCACAAGTGTGCAAAGGGTGCGGAGGACATTCCCCTGCGTCTGAGGCTGCTCCAAACTTGGATGCCCACGGGTGGAAACCGGCCACGCGGGGACGTTTTGCACAGAGTTCAGCCTGGGTAAGGGGGTGGGGTCCGAGGCCTACCCTGGGGGGCGCTGTTCCTTCCGTGTAGCACCATCACTACAGGTGATCCCTGGGCCCTTTGGCTTCATTCTGGGAGCCCAGGTCACACGGTGGAGGCAGCTGCGCCAGGGTGACTCGTGACCACATGGAGCGAGGCTCAACCTGAACAGCTGTGCATGATGACAGCGTCGTGGTGCAGAGCAGAAGAAGGCTGGAGGCTGGCTGCACTCTGGCCCCTCGGTGGCACATGTAGGTATACTGGGGTGCCCTGCAGAGATCTGGGTGCACAAGGTTGGGCCGGGCAATGCCAGTCACCGGGCTCCTCTTGCCCAGCGTGTCTGCGCCCAGAGGCCACCGGTGAGGGGCCCAGTCCTCACGTGCCACCATTGTTCTGCAGGAGGCTCCCTGGGGCAGCCGTCTCCTTCCACCAGCCACCCCTCCATCTCCTTGGACTTCATTCCACAGCCATCCGCAACGTCTCCAAGACTAAGGAAGCAGAAGAATCTCTTAACAGTCCTATATGACATCATAGGAATTCTTCACCCACCAGATATCTTGTGGAAGGGAAAGGTCTAGAAGCAGCTTGGGCAACTCCAGGACTTCCTGCAGGCCTGTCTCCTCATCTCTAAATCAGAGGGAATGAGCTTCTGGGAGACACGGTGAGACACTGGAGAGGACTTCCTAGACAGTGAGAGGAAAGGCAGTCGGGACGCCAAAGGGAGCAGGTAGGAGAAAAGCTCCATCTGGGGAGTGTGTCCTATGGTGTTTAGGATTAGTTATAAACCCACTGGCCTGGGGCAGGCAGGCTTTGAGCAGAACTTGCTATCTTTTTGCAGGAGGGATGTTTTGGTCTTGTGGAGAAGTTTTCTGGCAAATAGACCCTAGTGTATGAGGTCAGATTGTCATCCGCACATACTGTGTGTGTGCCACTGATGTAGCCTGTTACAGGGCCAGGTTAAGTTACAGTCTTTTGGTGGCTAGGCTAGAGAAAGCTGTGTGTTTGGCAGTTAAAAGCCCATGCTGTGTGATTTAGAAAAGATCAAGCAAGGGACTGACTTGTAGAGAGAGACCCACGAGGTAGCGAAACACGCCAGAGTGAGAGGATCAACTGAACAGCACCAAGCAAGGATGTTGGTTCCATTGGACTGCCGAGGTGGGACCAAGGCATGGAGTACAATATGGCGGGTCCAGAGACACTCAGGATTCTAATCCTAAATCCTGGAAACATCCAAATCATGTTTTGGCAATATAACCTGGAAGTAAGAGCCTGAGAATCCCATTGAGTGGAGAAAGAAGCAGCCTAGTCCTCTTCAAGTTATACATATCTTACTGGGAAGCTTAGTGTCTTTATGGCTAACTGCAGCATCAAACAACCCATACTCGTGGGGAAAGGCTGGGATATGCATCACTCCTGCATTGTAATACGGCGACCGGCTCTATCAGGCCCGTCAGCATCACAGAGAGCAGTTCGGATGTGAAGCCTGGTCACAGGACTCACAAGAATGTCCCCACCAAGTGGCCCTAGGAGAAAGAAGTGGTCCCAGACACCCAGATGAGAAGGCCACCCTCTGAAGGGCTGCTCCTCGTCCGGGCACTTTCTCCCATCCCCCTGGCCCCACAGTTGACCAAGGCTCCCTGGCGAGGCCAGGGACCTTGAGTCCACAGGAAGAAGGGGCCAGAGAAGAGAGCACCCACCTGCCCAAGGATTTCCAGGAAGGGGGAAATCTTTTTTCACCAGGAGCACTAGGGAACTCCTGAGGTTGCTAAGGAAACCTAAAGAATTTCCAGTGGATTCACCAGCATCCCCTTGCCTTGTGCAAACAACCAGCTACAGGTTTTGGTGTCATCGAGGCAATTTCCCACTCAAGAGGATTTTCTGAAGACAAATGCATCCTGTTTCTCTGGACAGTTAGGAGGAACTGCAGGGGTAATTGCTACGAGCAAGACTGGATCTCGAAAGTGACCGAGCCTGATGGGAGGTATGACGGACCTTCCTGGTGAAGGGGAACTGATTTCTCAGGGTTGCGTGAGAGAAACACCTTGGCTCCCACGTTGACCACTCCCCGCTGGTTTTGGGGCATCATGAAAGCCTGATATGCTTCTTAGAATCACTGAACATTTTTGAGCATCTGATTTGAAGTCAGTTACCATATTTTCACCGACCCAAATACACATCCCTTCATCTCTTAAACCGCAGCTGTCATCATTTGTCTGCGACACACTTTTTATTATTGTGGGCTTGTTCTATCGCATCTGGAAAGTGGAATGTTGAGGACAGGCATGCTTCCTCTGGCAGCATATATGGTGAGCAGATGGCTTGTGGGGTAAACGTGTTCATATTTGTCTTGTTTGAAGATTTCTAGACTGTATGGTCTTCCTGGTGGAATTTCCACCCAAAGCATCAATATCCATGTTTTTTTCTTCAGCTCATCACACAAGCTCACACTCCTGAGATAAACTGGTCTTAGAATATTCTCCATATTGAAATGATACCTATACAATGTTCACCACCAGTCAGAACGCATTCAAGAGCATGATTATGGAGATCCAGTGTTTGACACGTCATACTCACGCTGTGCATTTTCACCAACGTCTATAAGAAGCTTGTGCACACCATTTGCATTCATGGTTCACCTGTAGTGCCTCCCTTTCATCAGAACCCAGGTGTTCACTGTTCCCTCCACTTGGCTTAAACCAGTAGACTGAGCGTTGCCCCAGGGGAAACAGTAATGGCAGAAACGTCCCCCTGAATCCACCCCTCTCCTCCTTCACTCATCAAAGAAGGCCCTTGTATTTGAAGACAACATCTGCTCCATCTGTTGTTCAGGATAGGAGCCTTGATGCAATGCCCCTTCTCAAACACCACAGCCAGGTGACGGTCACACCTGATGGTGACGGGATGGACCAAGTGAGCCAGGAGGTTATTGTCTGTGGGATCTGATAGGAGACAGAGGAGGCGTTAGGGCACGGAAGGCTTCACAGGACGCTCTTTCTATGGGAGAAAGAAAATTAGGCTAGAATTTCCTCTGAACACAAAGGACAGAAAAGCCTGGGGAACTTGGGCTGAAACACACGTGTACAATATTGTTGTTGAAAAGCTCGTAACACCAATGGATGGCCATTCTTTTCTACTGCGATCTGTCCTACTGTATTATGTAAGATGAGTCTTTACCATTTCAGAATACAGCTACAAAGGGGTTATTATTAGGTGATAGGCAGAAACCTACAGGAATAAGGTACATGACAATGATGTAATTGAGAACTGTCAGGCATAAAAGGAGATGGACAAATCGCCTTCTCTGGGTGTCTAAATCTGAACAGAATCATCTTAGAGCTCATCAGATATTTTACACCACAAAGGAACATACTCTTTTTTCACTCATCTCTTGAAAAGAAGACCTTTATTGATCCTTTAAACACTATTATTATCCTTGATATCTTCTTGAAGGTTTTCACATGAAAGTTTTAAATCATTTTAGTGAAACACTTATTACATAATTAAGATTTCAGATTTGCATACCCAAAACTTTTTGCTCTGTTAACCACAGAGAAAATCATGAACTTTCCCCTTTGTATTTTCAAAATGTGATCATCGATATTAAAGAGAACCCAAAATATAATTAACCACATATTATACCATCTGGCCTTCTTTGTTGCAGCAACTGTGATTTTATCTTCTAAGTTTATACTGAGAATCCAGAATTATTGCCACCATTGCAGTATTTCACCATCTCTATCATTGTAACAGAAAAGGCTAAACCAGAGGTTGGCAAATTAAGGCCCATGGCCAAATCTAGCCCTGAGCCTGATTTTGTAAATAAAGTTTTATTGGAGCATAGCCACGCGCATTTACTTACTGTCTATGGCTACTTTCATACCGAAGTGGCAGAATTTAGTCATGAACGTAGAAATTATATGGCCCACAAAACCTAAAATATTTATTATTGGGCCCTTTATAGAAAAAGTTTACCGAGCCTCAGGGCTAGACAATAAAATCGTGTGGTTTTATAGATCAGGCAGATTTAAAGAAAATATTGTATAGATTGCCCACATTCCTGCCCTTGATGAGATGGAAACTTGGTCCTTAGGAAAACCTGTGCTTTTCTCAGTTGTGTGTTGAGTGCCACGAACTCCAGGACTCAGCACACATACTCCTGAAAATTGCAAAACTGAGTCCTACGGATTTTCACAGGTGTTACCTTCTCAGGCACCACTTTAAAAGCCCTGATCATTTAAATGAGAACGTTAGCTAGGTAGGAAGCTGCTTCCAAATGGTGTTATTCATGCTGTTTGTCATGTCAACTGCAGCGGCTCACAGAAATCTAAATGGAAGAAGCAGCGTCTCCTGGTTTGAACGTTGTTTTCTTCACTGCAACAGTGGCTGCATTTACCAAGCGAAATCGCAACTGTTCAGCTGAATCGTAAGAGATTGCCATTTTTATAGGTAAAATGAAAAGTTTAATATCAACAAGTTTGCATGGTTCTACCTAACCTTTCGAGAACTTTTGGTAACTATTAGCTTAACAGTTGAATTAAAGAGAAGACAACTTTAATTCAGCATTGATCAGTTTTAAAATAATATGAATTCAAAAGCAACAAGCACCTTTCTGACATCTCCCGACATCATTCAATTGTGCAAATATTTGAGCATTGGGGGCATGTAGATCAATGTCCAGCAGGGAGAAGTCAGCTCTGATTTGAAGTTTCCAACCTAGAATGTAAGTTGGTGCAGCCACTGTGGAAACAGTATGGAGGTTCCTCAGAAAACTAAAAATAGAATTAACATAAGATCCAGCAATCCCACTCCTGGGCATATATCTGGACAAAACTATAATTCAAAAAGATACACGCACCCCTATGTCCATAGCAGCACTATTCACAATAGCCAAGACATGAAAACAACCTAAATGTCCATCAACAGATGAATGGAAAAAAAGATGTACAGTAATGGAATATTACTCAGCCATAAAAAAGTACAAACTAATGCCATTTGCAGCAACATGGATGGACCTGGAGATTATCATACTCAGTGAAGTAAGTCAGAAAAAGAAAGACAAATACTGTACAATATCACTTATATGTGGAATCTAAAGTCTGACCCAAATGAACCTATCTACAAAACAGAAACAGACTCACAGACATAGAGAATAGACTTGTGTTTGCCGAAGGGTGGGGGCAGGCAGGGATGGAGTGCGAGTTTGGGATGAGCAGATGCAAAACTAGTACATATAAGATGGATAAACAACAAGGTCCTACTGTATAGAGCACAGGAAACTGTGTTCAATATCCCGTGATAAACCATAATGGAAAAGAATATATTTTAAAAGTATGCATACATATGTATAACTGAATCACTTTGCTGTACAGCAGTAATTAACACAATATTGTAAATCAACTATACTTCAATTTAAAAAAATTTAAAAAAGAAGTTCCCAATCTCTTCTTGAAATTTTTTCTAGGGCAGGTTTCTGACCCAGTCTCACAAGTGAGTCAATTATGGTAACAATAGTGGAGAACTTGTACTTTCCTAGCATGTATTTTTCAGAGCCTTTTTACTCAAAGTGTGGGCCACCAACCTGTAGCATCTGTATCCCTGGGGGTTGGTTAGAAATGCAGAATTGCAGACTGCACTGCAGACCTACCAGATGAGAAGGATCTGCATTTTCACAGGATCCCCGGGGGCCTGTGTGCCTGCTGGTGTTTCATGTGCGCTGGTGGAGTTTGGGGGTCTCCATCACACACAGAGTGTTCCCAGCTCTTGCCACCAACAGGAAGTTTGGCCTGAGAAGAGTTGACGGCTTGAAGTCTTAACCAGAGGCCACTAACCCTGACTAATGATGGATTGATTTGTAACAATCCTATCAGTGAAAAGTCATTGAGCCCTTATCACTGACATGAATTACTCGCTGATTTCTCACAATTACTCTGTGAGGCTGTATTGATGGGGAAACGGAAGGCCCTAAGAGGTGACATGACCAGGAAGTGGGGAAATTTAGTCGCTAGCAAGGACACTGGTTTATAGAGATAAACCCTCGGGGGTAGAGAGGTGGGGGCAGATGTGCCCCTGTGGGAGAATTCAACTGGAGAGTAAAATGCAAGAGTTTTGACTCCATCTCCTTGTCAAGGGGCTACCTAGGCATGGAGCGTGATGTGACAGCATAAGGACATATATGGTTCTAATCCCAAATCGTGGGAACAACGGATTTGTGTTTTGGCAATCTGACTCCAAAATAGTAGCCTGAAAATTCCACCCGGTGAGAGGGAGAGAGAGAAGCCGAGTATGTCATCCTTTCAAGTCACCTCCTATCTTGTCCATTGGAGAAATTGCTGATTTCTATACTGCCCAACCTGCGAGCTCAAATCACTGACACTCCTGAGACACAGGTTAAGGTAGCCCTCCCTCCACGACAGTAACTAAGGCTATCACGCTGGCATGATCGCAGTACCAAATTCGCAGATTCTGGGCCATTTTCACTTTGCTTTAACGTGCTCCAGGTGCAAACCCTAAGATAGTGAAACGCGTGAGTCCCTTGTGAAGGATGGAGTCTGAAGCCGCACCACAGCGAAGACATCACCCAGCGCCAGCACGCCCCAGCCGCCTCCACTCCGGCTCTAAAAGCACTTGGTTGTGGAAACCACTTACTAGTTGACACCTGCAGGCAAGTTAACAGGCCAGCCCAGAACCATGGCAACCGGCAAGAGCGAGAGAAGGAAAAATCCCTGAGCCCAGGGCGCCAGGCATCCCTGCTCAGCCTCAAGCCAGGGTGATGCCCAGGCTGGGGAAAGAGGGGCCAGTCCAACCCCGAATCTGAGACTCACAGTTGAGTCACCGTGAAGTGGCGGATTCTGATCTCGCTAGCAGGCCCCTGCTTTGACCCTTGTTTCTCGGAGGTGGCCGTGGGGAAGGCCCAGCATCCTGGTGTGAGCTGCAGTGGGACTTGTCTGGGAGGGTGATTTGGGTGTTGTTCCTGGCTGTTTTAGCCCCAAAGTCTGATCGTGCAGCCCCCCCGGCACAGTCTGTGAGATAGTCAAGAGCCCTGAGTAAATTATTTCCTTCAGCTGGCCAGGGTGCATCTGGCCCTCTGCATCCAAGTACCGCCCACGCTGCTGTGGAGATTGTGTTATTCAGGTCAAGTGCTGGTGAGAACTTGCTCATGATCATTGTTATTAGAAGTTCTTTGATCTCCATCAGCCCCATCCGCTGGATGGGAGAGAATACTGATTTAAAATTGTATAGAATGTTAATGCCCGCTGATGTAGGTTTTAAAAATATTTCTGCAAACTTTTTTTTTTTTTTTTGCGGTACGTGGGCCTCTCACTGTTGTGGCCTCTCCCGTTGCGGAGCACAGGCTCCGGACACGCAGGCTCAGCGGCCATGGCTCACGGGCCCAGCCGCTCCGCGGCATGTGGGATCTTCCCGGACCGGGGCACGAACCCGTGTCCCCTGCATCGGCAGGCGGACTCTCAACCACTGCGCCACCAGGGAAGCCCTCTGCAAACTCTTTGATGCACCTTCCACTGAGAGGTGAGTCTGGGTCCCTCCCTTGAAGCTGAGTAGACCTTTGTGACTGCTTCCTTGAATCAAATGCAGTGGGAATGACACTGTGTGACTCTGAGACCAGGATACGAAAGGGCAACAGCTTCTCCCTGGGGAGCCCTTGGTGCTCACAGACTCCAAGGCATGGGGAAGCCCAAGCTGCACACAGAGGCCACACGCAGGTGCTGGGCTGACGGCGCGAGATGAGATCCCAGTCAACAGCCAGGATCGACCCCAGACACACAGGGAGGAGGTGAGTCCCTGACTCTGGTCCCTCCATCGCCTGGGAACACCTGCGTGAGAAAGCCCAGGGCAGAACAGCCCAGCTGGGCACCATCACCCCAGAACCATGAGAGAGGAATAAAGTGAGTGTTGTTTGAAGCCACTAAGTTTTAAGGTGATGCGTTGTGTAGCAGCAGAGAACTGGAATACACCTTTCATTTTTAGAGCATCGTCTGGTTTCCAGGTGCTTGAATGTGTTGTTTCTATTCGGTCTTCACATCAACTCTGTATGGAAAGTATTCAGATTCACTAACCTGGACGTGAGGAAGATGCTTGTGAATGTTGAATGCCTTGCCCTACATCACAAGGCTCGTCATCTGAGACGCAGGGGGACCAGAACCTCGGTCTCTGGCTCCCTGGTCCCGCAGTCTCCCTGTGCAGTGATGTGGTCAGGGTCCAGAGGAGTGGGGCTACCATCATCTCACCCATCGCACCATGTAAAGCACCATCAGAATGTGTCCTATGTACGCGCCTTCTGTACATTAGCATCTTGCAAACGCCCACTAGGTTGATGTCCCAGTCACTACAATGGTGGAACAAGTCACCCCAAAACTTAGTGGTTTAGAACAACAATAGTCATTTATTATATTTCATTGTTTCAGTGGGTCAGGAATTCAGAAGCAGCCCGGCTGGGTGGTTCTGGCTTGGGGTCCCTCAGGAAGTTACCATTAGATGTCGCCCGGGGCTGTAGTCAAGTGAGGGCTCGATGGACTGGAGGGTTCGCTTCCAGAATGGCCACCTTCCACGGTTGTCGGTCTCCCCAGCACTGCCCGAGTGTCCTCCCCTCACCGTGCCTTTCTCCAGAGTAAGCCATCCAAGGGGCCAAGGTGGAAGCTGCAATATTTTATGATCTGAACTTGGGAGACTCACACCATCACTTGTACTGTGTTCTCTTGGTCCCACTGGTCCACTCTGAATCAGTGTGGGAGGGACCACACAGGGTGTGATCACTAGCGGTGATGGTCCCTGGGGCCATCTTTGAGGCTGGCCACCATGGTCAGTATTATTACCCTAATTCACAGGTGAGGAAACAAGAGTCAGAATGGTTGGGATTCAAGGGCTCGAGGTCACACAGGGAGCATGCAGCAGGAATTTGAAGGCAGTGCTATCTGACTCCCAGGCTTGTGTTCCTCTCCATCTACAATAAAAGGTGAATTCATGGTGTGTTTTGATGCATATATGTTAGTATTTTCAGAAACATCTTCAAAGTCAGGAAATTCCTTGGAGCGCCATCATGGAAGGAAACATGGGGCGTGTGGGGGGCAGTAAGCCGAAGGGAGGCCTCACTTTCTTTAGTCAATAAAGGCCTCATTTTATCGCGGCTGAAATCCTGCCTTTTACCTGGGTGCCCCCGTTAAAACAACGTTTCCTTTTCTTAAGCAGGTGGGTAACTTAATGAGTTCCCTCCTGCAAACATGGGAAGACCCTGGTCTCCGCTTCGCTTTTTTATAGACCCCCAAAGCTGACGCTACAGAATTCTAAAATGACCAAATAGTCTATTAGGGCTAAAATTACGTCTACTGTCTTTGATAATCTTAATATTTTGCATACCTTACATTTTTTACTTGAAAAAATTGTGAACACTAAGAGCTAAATATGAAAAAGTATGTTTTGCTACAAACTTAATTACATAAAAGCTCATAAAAACTGAGAAGAAAAACATAAAAAATTGCAACAGATTAATAGAAGTAAATGCACAATTCACAAATATGGACCTATAGTTAGTAAAGAAACGTGAGAAAATATTTAGCTCCACTAAAAATCAACAGGAAGCTAAAGATAAAATAATTTTATAAAATTCACAAAGAAATTACATCTACCTTCTGCCTCAGTAATTTCACATTTGGGAATTTAACTCACAGAAATAAAAGCAGTGGCTCTATGTTAACTGTAAGGTGAGATGGTGTTGATCACAGGTGCACTTGTTATAACAAACATTGGAGACCACCCACATGTCCACAGATGGTTGAGTAAAGAAAGGTGTGTCTACACTAAGGAATAATATGCAACTATTTGTTCTTAATTAATTATTATTATTATTATTTTGGCTGCATTGGGTCTTCACTGCTGCGCGGGCTTTCTCTAGTTGCAGCGAGCGGGGGCTACTCTTCGTTGCGGTGCGCGGGCTTCTCATTGTGGTGGCTTCTCTTGTTGCGGAGCACGGGCGCTAGGCGCGTGGGCTTCAGTAGCTGTGGCATGCGGGCTTCAGTAGTTGTGGCACACGGGCCCAGTAGTTGTGGCTTGTGGGCTCTAGAGTGCAGGCTCAGTAGTTGTGGCGCACAGGCTGAGTTGCTCCGTGGCATGTGGGATCTTCCCGGACCAGGGCTCGAACGTGTGTCCCCTGCAGTGGCAGGCAGATTCTTAACCACTGCTCCACCAGGAAAGTCCCGCAACTATTAAAAGGATAAATTAAGGGAGGGGTGCCCATGACATATTGCAAAGCTTAAAGAGAAAGCTACAGAATGATGTGTGTTGTCAAATGCTATTTCGGTAAGAAAGGAAAGCCTGTGTCTTTGCGTTAATCTGCAGAGAATCTGTTTACTGATCGGGGGTTTGACGGGCGGCAGGCAGATGTCTAGTTTTAGAAGGAAAAAAGTATAGAACCCACGGTGTAAAGTACAAATCTATACTTCGGCTATTTCATTAAAATCTCAGCGCTGATCAGTAATCAATCTTCCTTGATTAAGAGAAGCCACCGTTTTGCATTTTCTTCCCGGCACTGCCCTCTCTTTCAGGGGAAACAGCGGCAGACCTTCCTTTTCCCGGTACCTAAAATGAAGATGCCACAACTTCCCTGCAGGAAGGGGATGGACGTAGCTGTTTCCAGTGGCCCATAATCAGCCATCAACATGGAGGACAAGACGAGGTGACAGTTTTTAAAGGGAGGGGAGGTGATGCCATTCACGTGCCACCCTCGCTGGTTCCAAGTGTTGGGGGCGCGTGGCGGGGGGAGGGCTTTGCTGCGGGTGCTCTGCCTGCTGGGAGGGAGGGAGGCCTGCTGGGAGCCCCTCTGCCTGCACTTAGCCCAGCGGCCTTTTCTGAGGGAATATTGATCACAAGTGCTCACCTCTGCCATCGGAGCAGCAGAGGGCAGTCCCCGAGTATTCATGGAAAAAAGCTTTTCTTTGCCAGGCTCTATTCCGAAGCCAGAAAGATCCTTTCAGGAGCTCTAATAGCAAGCCCCTGCCCACTTCACACCCGCCCAAGAGCCACACTCCAATTTTCAGGCCCCCAGGATCCCGCTTCAAGGCGGAAGCTGGTGAGCGTGACCTCTTTATAGAAAAGATTCTCCGTCAAACCCAACACGTGTCTTGCTAGAGGGTGAGGTGGGACATGTAAGTGGAAGATTGAAAATTACACCGGGACGCACAGGGAACTGTATTCTTGTCCCAGACAGAATTTATTCATTTTTTTCTTTATTTCCTCAAATAATGTTAAAAATAGAACTTTGATCACATAGACAATGTCATCTGATATTTGTGGTGGGAATATTTTGGTTTGAATGTTTTAAAAAAGAATCTAGTCAGTGTTTTTATATCTGACACGGTCCAGAAGGGAGGCTGCTGAGAATTCCTAATTTTTCTTTTCTTTTTTTTTTTTTGGCCGCAACGTGCAGCTTGTGGGATCTTAGTTCCCCGACCAGGGATCGAACTCGCGCCCTCGGCAGTGAAAGCACAGGGTCCTAACCACTGGACCGCCAGGGAGAATTCCTAATTTCTCCCTTGTCCTGTAAGAGGCAGAATCTTCCAGACAAATATTTCTTACCATGACAGCTGGTTATAAATTCTCACCCCTTTCATCTCATCCAATTTAACATAGGCTAGTGGAGACTTAGGTAGCAGAAGTATTTTTCAATTAAAATGTTCACGACAAAAAGGAAGTAATCTCCAATTCCAGAAAATTCTTTAATATTACTCAAAGTATCATTTCAGATGCTTTTGTTGCTGCTGTTGGATTGTAGTGGAGGGCGAGTTGGAGAGCATTTGATTTGGGGAAGAGAGTATTCCTATGATTATAGATGCCCCTGACTCCCTGGGGTGTCAGCTGGCCATGCTTTGTTATCTGGGGCAGGAGGTGTGGCTGGAGCTGAGTACAAAGAACCTCTGATGTAGGTCGTGGGAGCAGGCTTCTTTCCACTGCACTCGAGGGCCACCCTAAGGGTATGTGAGGCCATTGATGTGTTTTTCCCTCCTTTCCCTTGAACTCCTGAACATAGAACTTTTTTCAGGAGACACTGAACAGAAAATTTTGGCCAAACTTCCTCAAGTGCTCAATGACTCTGAGGATATGTGTGTGCAGAGAGCAGAGGGTCCTTCCAGAGGGTGGCAAGCCTGCCCAGGCATCACCGCCACCAAGCTTGGGAAGCCTGCTCTCGTGCCAGTTCTTTGCCAGAAGCCCACTGTTCAGATCTGAGGATGTGAGCAAATTCATCTTTCCAGAGAGGTACCATCCAGCAGTTCCTGGGGCCCCAGAGAAAGGCCAGGCCCAGCGTCCTCTGCCCACAGGGAGGGTCTCCCAGGAAACAAGTTCCCTGGTCTTCGTTGGGCCTGGTCTGCGTGAGGACTGCCAGGTGGCTTCAGACTTGGTCTCAGGGAAACGTGCCTGGTGGCTGAAAGGAACACGAGGCTACATTTTCACGAAGCCGAAAGGAACGCGTTCACTGGTTAAGAACAGTGCCTGCTGCCGAGGTAAGTGTCATCAAGAAATGGGGCCCCTGCCTGGAGCCCCACTTTCCAGCTGCGGGGCTCCAGGGAGCCTGGGTTTCAACAGCTGTAGAAGGAGGTGGTAGGAGTGGAGGGATGGCCCTTCCGACTAGACAGTTGGGCCTCGGTGAGCCGGGTGCATCAGAGTACGTCCACTGGGCTCCACATTCATGACTTCCACTTTTTGATTTGAAAAATGAAAGGCAATTAAAACCATTGCCATCTATAGAAAGAAGGTGAACGATAATAGTTCCCCTTGACATAAACTGTTTAACAAATCAAGTGGCCCCGATTTAGTTTACACACAGACACAGGACCATAGCACTACCTCAGAGGTGTACAGAAGTGGACAAACATCTGCATCTAGAGAGGAGAGCGGGTGCTGCCCTGAGGCAGCCCTCCCGGTCTCCCCAGTGCCTCACACTCCCGGCCCCTCCAGGATGCACATGCGGGAGGGACTGCGGGTGAGGGCTGCTCGATGGGGCTGGTCCAAGCGCCTCAACCCCAATCCTTCTGCAGCTCAGAATGCTTGGGAGGCTTGAAAGAAGCAGACGATGGGTTTCTACCGAGACCTCATGATGGGAATCTAGGTGGGGGGTTGGGTAGGACTCAGTATCTTACGAAGCCTCTGTAACGAATAAAATCATCCAGCTTCCTTTTATGAGGGACCAAGTATTAAAGGCACAACATACCTTCAAGCGAGCTCTCGCTAACAGTCAAAAGCTAAAAAAAGCCAAATGGATTCAGGCTCTACTCGGCTCCCAGGAAGGCAGCTGGATCCCTGTGGAGGTCACTAAATGTCTTGTAAGTAATAGGTACTCAACAAATATTTGCAGATGGACGAATGGATGCTTTTTACAAAGCTTGACTGTCTAATGTCCTGGAAGTTCCCTGCTGTCCAGAGCATGGGAGTAGCTCAGGATGCTGGCAGGGGCCACCTGGCCAGGTGGTCCGAATGTGGCTGGAGTCCTGAGTTGGGGCCACAACCGGGCTTCAGCACACCAACAGGAGGCGTTATTACATCCTTCCTACCACTTCTTCACAAGACAAACCCTCAAAGCTGGCCTCTTGCTCAGCAGGGTCAGGGACTCCAGACCTCTGGAAGGGTGGCTGGTGCAGAGGCTGCCCTGGAGAGACGGGAGCCCAGGCCGGGGCTCACTGTGGGCTTTGATACACACCTGGCTATTTAATCACAAAAACAGGAGGGACTTGGATATAGGAGATCAATGATGCTTGGTCTTGGCATTCCAGGGTATGAACTGAGAGGTCAATTTTTACATGAATACATTGGCAAACCTCCCTGTATCCATACTGGCTACCATTCTGGATACATATTAAGGCTTTGGTTCAAAAAAATGCTTTTGAACAACTTCGTCTGATAAGAATGTAAACCATCTTTTGTTAGATGCCAGGATAAACTTTATTTTCCTACAAGCTATAATGAAAATAAGAGAAACGTGGCACATGAGTACTGTGTTTCTACTTTATTAAGTCGTCACAGTAAATCAGAATTAAAGACAGAGGGCAAACTGGAGAGTCAGGTAGTGGCCATCGGTGGGCCGTGTGCTTCTCCGGGCGAGGGTCACCCCTCGCCACGGGGCACCATGCCTGCCAAGTGGGTTACAGGCAAAGTCTACACCGACGGAGGTATAAGCCCAGATGTGGAGCATCAGGAAAATTAAATAATAAGAGACAGCAAGATAGAAATCAAATGACACCCTATAACTTAATTTACCATGTTTATCAAATTTCATCCTCATTTACATGTACTAAATATTGTAGACCTGAAAACACAAGAAAACATTCACTTAATGTGTATGTCATACATAGGTACTGAGTGCAACTAAAACATGGCTGTTTCCTGTTGAACTTCCCTTCGGATGTGGACATTCCCCTTCAGTAGCTATGAAGGTAGCACAGTTACATCTACGACATCACAGTAAACATGAAAGCGTCCTTCAAACCTCCAGATGATACAGATATGACAGTGAACGAAGCACGGGTGGTCACACCTGAGGAAGGTCAGGAAGACGTGATTTGCATTGTCTACCGATCCACAGGATCTTGTTGGTAAGGCTAAGGTCCCATAAGCCAGCCTCTCTCATAGAGTCAAGGCTGAAACCCCCTCCTTCCCAGTGGCCGTCGGGAACTGCAGCCTTAACCGCAGGAAGACGCTGTGACAGTCGCTTACCCGAGCTACAAGTCCTCACTGCTGTCTACTTAAGGTTTTACCACTTCAAATGTCATCATTTTGTGGAATTACTATTTTTTTAAGTACAAAAACCTACTCAGTGAGACTATAGAACAACATCTTTGCTTCAGATGGAAATCAGCGTGCAGAGAAGTGAGGGGACTGGCCTGGCCCTGCCTGGAAACCAGCAAGTCTTATCTATTTTGGGCCACTTAGGGCCACTTCTGTTTACAGATGGCCGACCTACTAATGTGACGAGTCAGCACTGTGACTCAGGTGGGGTCCCCACCGGATGAGTGATCCTCGGCAATTTTGCTGAAAGGCATTTATTACAGAAGCTCGATATTTGCTTTTCTAAGTGAAAAAAAAAAAAAAACTTGATCATTTCAATTTTCCACCCCAAATAACATGAACGATTCAAGTGCACGTGAGTGCAAGCAAAACTGGTCGCTAGAGTTCCTGTCTCCCGGTTCCAAATCTCCAAACCAAAGCTGTTACTGCTAAGAGCCATAAAACTTCTGGCTGTCCTCTAGGGTCATGGGGCTGCCAAAAATCATTAGGGATTATAGGAAGGTCTACCTATTTGCTACCTACAACTGGATTTCCCACTCCAGGTCAGGACTCGTTCCTGGAGATGAAGTGGAATCACGGTGCAAGAGTCCGGGGGGGGGTTCAATATGATTCTGAATCCTGACACTGACTAAATCCAAGAATTCTGCAACAGGGGTATTCTAGAGCCTGAAGGTGACACATTCTCCCAGAAGCTAGAGCTTCCGTGGCACTCAGGAGCCCAGGAGCATGCGACGCCCTTCCCGCAGGAATGAGGCACCACGCCCTTCCCGCAGGAATGAGGCACCACGTGGAGCAGCGGCGAGAGTGCTGAGTCCAGAGGCACGTGGGCCAAAGCACACCAAGCAGACAGTCCACATCACTTAAGGTCGGGGAGGGGGTGCCCAGGAAGATAAGAATCGTGACAGCTGCTAACACAGCAGAAAAGGCTGTCACTTCCAGTCACCCTTTATGTTGCCACTAAGCCCCCAATAAAGCAACAAATTGGCCCCGTTTACAGGCCAGCCCAGAGCACGGCCTCTGTTTGGAATGAACCTGGTTCTCTCGGGTCCCAGCGGTGCTCGAGCTCCCCCTTTCTGTGGGCCTGGCCTCAAGTCCTACCTGCAATCCTCTGTAAAACAGAAGAACAAGCTCCCTCGAGAATTAGAAGTCCCCTCCTTCCAGGAAAGCCTTTCTCCACTGTCCCCACACCAAGGCTGGCTCCTGGGTCTGCCCACCTCTCCTGCCAACGTCGGGTAACAGCCCAGCCACCTGGACCTGGGTGGTCAGGGGAAACGGCAGCTCTGTGGGAGAGTGGGCTCAGCGGGAAGGTGGCCAAGGTAGGCTGGGGGTGTGCACAGGTGAGGGCAAGAGTGGAGAGGTGGGGAAGCACCTGCACGGAGACCTTTCCAAGCCCTTAGCTGGCGGATCCCCTGTTGAGCCCTGGGCTTACTCCGCAGATGGCCCGAGGGCCTAGATGACAAGCAGAGGGCCTGCACCCAACACCCCGACCCCAGCAAGAGCGCCCGGCAAGCACAGACGGAAGTTGGGGCTTTCTTTCTTTTTTTTTTTTTTTTTTTATAAAAAGATGCAACAGGCCTTCCTTGGGGAGGCAAATGGGTACAAAGTAGGGATCACACACCCTCTGCTCGGGATCTGTCACCCTAAAGCTCTGTGTGTCAGGAAACGTGTGTGAGGCCCCTGCCGGCAGGGTGTGAGGCCCCTGCCGGCAGGGCACCACAGGGCAAAGCCTTCGGAGGTGCCTGGAAGGGAGCTTTGCAGGGACAGGACCCTGTGTTTCTAGAATCACCTGAGCGCTCTGTGATAGAAGCTTCACCATCATCACCTGGAGGGCCTCCAGCAGGGCCAGGGGCAGGAGGCCTCTCCTCAGTTAGCAGGCATCAGGAACCAGGTGGAATACACACAGCAACGGAGGTAAAACTTCTCCCGGGCTCGAGACTCTAGGGAAAGCCAATTTCCATGATGATGAAATTCTGGACTAACCATAAATCCTAACAGAAGAAGAATGAGCAAAATCAAGGCAGGGAACATTCCTCCAACAACCGGCCCCTCGGTGAGACATGATGGGTTTATAAACGACCGGCGGACAGAGTCAGCTGCCCCCTGCCCTCCCGGAAAGCCTGGAACCTTCTCCGTTTTCCTCTGCTAGGGCAGCCCCACCGGCGCCGCGTGACAGTGGGCGTGTCTCCGGTTGTTGGTGACTTTTTCTTTTCTTGTTTCGAAGCCCAGGGTTCCTCAGATGCCACCGCCTAGTTTGAAAGTCCGATCCACAGCATTTCGGTGGGATTCCTCTTCAACTTCAGAAGACGGTGAATGGGGAGACCGGCTGAGGGCACCAGCAGGGCAGTGATGTTCCCGGAGTCTGGGTTTGGGGATTCGGGTGGGGAAGTGGGGGACTCTCAGCCGTCTCACACTCCCCGAGAGGTGCCGTGCAGGAGGCTCAGCCTGGCGGCCAGGGCCCTGGAAGGAAGCAGAGGGAGGCCCACGTGGGCACAGGTTGGAGGGGGGACGTGCCACGGCCCCTGGAAGAGGGCTGGACCCCCGCCCGGAGCTGTGCGTGCAGGGGTGTTTGCTGAATGAACCCACAGACCAAGGTCTTTCTTCCCAGCCTTTGTTCTGGCCTTTCCTGCAGCATAAAGGGAGCTATGAATCTTTTTGAAGTTCACTGGGCCTTACCGTCCAATCTGCAATAAAGAGTGAAGAGAAAAGGCACTGAAGACAGTGCGGGGAATGGGGGAAGCCAAAGGAGCAGCACGGCCCAGAGCCAACAAAAGAGCAAGAAAATTTCAGGGGTAGCTTGTGGATCGGTCGGTGTTATTATTTACACGGATCTACATGCTGGTACTTTACACCAGGAGTTACAACTCGATTATTCCCCAAGGGGTCTGAGACAGGAGGTCAGGACTAATGGAATGCGTCCAGAAGCGCCTACAGCTGTCTAGCTCCAGAGGGAAAAAGGAATGAAGCTGAAGCCTGCGTGCCCGCCGCGCCCCCAGTCCCCAGGGCTGCTCGGAGGAACCCAGGCGCCCGCTGCTGCAACACCGGGCCGCGGTTGCTGAGGCAGGTCCCCTGGGCAGTGCTTCGAGGGAGGACCGTTTCGTCACCCTCCTAATAACCTATTTTTAAACCCTGCTGGGCTGCGCCCCAGCTTCCTCAAAAGCAGGCTTTCTAACCTTCTCCCGACATCCTTCACTTCTGGGGCTTTGGCTACTGCCATTTCCATCATTACTGGCCTTTGAAATTAATGTACGCAGTGACCTTATTCACAGCATCTTCTGTCATTTTCGGATCTGACCTCATTGTTTCCAGGGAGTGCCTCTGGAATCAATACCTGCAAACATGCCTGGACCCAAGGAGACCACCTTCCCCGGTGCTGTTCCGAAATTCAGCTTTAAGGTCCCCCAGACCGGGCTTCTGTCTCCTCCCTCTGGTCCCAGGAAGGTCACGGCAGAGAGAAGAGTTGTGGGTCTCTCTCCTGCTGTTTTCGTCTTTGAAAACAGGCTGCTTTCGCTAAAAGCAGCAGAGCTGTACTGCCATCAGAGGTGGAGGCAGTGTTGGTTACGTCGCCCCATCACCCTGGAGCCAGAGGTGGGCATCGCATCAGCATGTGGCCCAGGGGAGCGGGCCGCAGGGCGAACAGCCCTGACTGAATCCCAGGTACGATTCTAGTTTGAATACCTTCACTTCGAATTGTGTAAGACTTCACGTTATTAACTAGGCACCACCCCACCCACTTTGGAATCAGATCGATTGGGAGAGGAACCCCCCTTCCCCCCAAAAAGCAAGTAAATGAAAGAGATAAAGTGATGTTCAAAGACCTGATATTAAGTGAGAGTACTTCTGGGCCAGAAGGGAAACATTTAACCTTCCACCCCTACCAGGGAGGCAGGAGGGGGCGGGCCCCTCTCGGTCCTGCACTGCGGCGTGGCGGGTGGGCAGGGTGATGCCAACTTTGACGAGCTGTGAAGCTCTTGCAGCAAAGCGGCCTTCGTGCATCTGAGGACAGTGGACCCACCACCGGGTGCCCCGGGAAGGTCACGCCCGGGCAGGAGCCTGCCCTGCACACCCCCGGCATTCCTCCAGTCCCCACCTTTCTGTTGGCCCGTCCCCTGGCTCCCGTTGTGCCCACTGTACCCCGTGATTGATGGGGAGGCGGCAGCTGCGGACCGAGCAGGCCGGCCGCAAAGGGGGCGATTCCACTCCTGGCTGCTGACAGCCGCTGCCCCCACCCGGCCTTTCCTCGAGCTGGAAGCCGGGGGTCTGTTCAAAGGACACTGGAGCCCCACTTGGCCACCTTTGTGGAGGGGCAGGAGGACATGTGTGGATACGGGGTCCCAGCAAATAAAGGCTTTTGCACGCATCCCCACTGCTGGAGGGGACTGTACAGCTGCTCTGCCCGGCCGACATGGGCACCTGGGCTTTGTGGCTCGTGCCGCTCTGGGGGCTGGCCCCAGTGAGCCCGGGGTTGGGGCAATTCCGTGGCTGAGGGGCTAAGAAAGGGCAGCTGGGTTGGAGGGTCAGCTCCCTGTGGCAGTGGCCCTGCCTGCGGGAGGTGGGCAGTGCTTCGGCTAAACCAAGAAATCTAGACTCTAACTTCCCCCTCCACATCTACTCAGGCAGTGACGGCGTCTGTGCTGCGGCCCCACTGTGGGTGACGCGGTTGATAAATGACACCTCGCTCCCTGACCTGCCCTAGCATCTGCTCTCCCTTCCACCTACGAGGCCATGAGTGGGTGCAGCCCAGGCCACCCCAAAAGGCTTTTCTGCAGCACTGCTGCGGGGTGTCTGCCATCCATTGGGGCGCACAGGAAGGGCCTGGACTCCAGACCGGGGCAGAAAGGAGAGGCGCACGGAGGTCACACCTGCCGTGGCTGGCCTGCCCTCTGGGTCCTAAACCACAGCAATCCCGGGGTTCTCCACCCTCTGAGATTCCCCCAGCTTTTGTCTGCTCTTCCCTTCTCAGCTGTTCCATTCAGCGGACCCGTGACGACCTGCCCTCCCCAGCCCAGGCCTCGGAGGCCCCATTAAGGCCAACGGTCAAAGGCCAGCCCGCACGTGCTGCATCTTATCAGCCCATCTCAAGACCCTGCTCCTCCTGGCTCGGCGACAAAAAAGGGGGCGGCCCCAGGTCCACTGGCTCCCCGAGGCCCCGCACACAAAAGGGCGGGTGACAAAGACCCTTTCTGGGATGGCAGGTGTTGGTGTGGGATTCCACCCGGAGTACAGGGGCCGAAAAAAGGCCAGGCTGGGTTTCCCGGGTGGGCAGGCAGTGCAGACACGCAGGGCAGAGCCCCTGTGGAGGAGAGCAGGAGGCAGGAACCTGTGGGCATCTCAGCGTTGAGTCAGCCACGGAGGGAGATGGGTTAGTGAATAAGCAGGGTGGTTGGCCAATCCGCTGAAGTGTCAGTCTTACCTTGTACAAATACCGCGCCGAGGCCTTTACGTATCTGAAGGGAAAGAACATAAAATGAAGTGAATGCAAGCCTGGCACACGCACAGCCCAACTTGATCTGTGCACAGTGCTAAAAATACGTTTATTCCTGGGCGGCCTGAGTGTTCTTGCAGTTTCAGAGATCATTACGAATTGGAAATTCCCCTACAAGTCCCTCGGCAGGACAGAATTCTAGCTGGTGTCACCCAGATAGGTGTGAAACGAAGGTAACGTTAGCTCTCCCAGGATGTGTGACGGATGCTCTTGGGAGCCCCGCAGACACTGGGTGGCACTGACCTTGGTATCCTGTCCCTGCTGCCTGATGTTTCCTAAATATTTGGTCTAAGATACAGTCAAAGAGAAGAGTTTTCAAGACCAGCAATTGGAATTCTATGGATGCCTTGAAAAAATAACTGACACCCTCCAAGTGTACAAGTTTACATGTCTCCAAGTTTCATTTTACAGGTTTTGAGTGGTACGCAGTGTGTTAGTTCAGTACGGGTGGCACCTGCGATGTGACAGTCCCCGGGGGGGAGCACGCAGTGTGCTGTGCAGAGTGTGGCTGCAAAACCTGCAGAGACGACATCGGACCCTCACGCACAGAGTAGCAGGACCCCAGCAGTCCTGCCAGACCCCAGAGAGGCTCTGAGCTCTTTCGTGCTTCGTGATAGTTTTTCTTAACTACCCCAACTCCCCCCTCACCACGGCCATCCTATTTCCCACGTGGGTTTCCTTAGCAAACACAGTCTCTTTCCGCGTCAGGTGACAGCTCCTCACCCTAACCGCCACAATGCTCCTGAATTCAGTGTCACTAGACCACCATCATATCTGGACAAAGGGCATTTATCAATGACATGGACTGCTGTCTGTCCGGCTGCCGTTGTAAACTTGGATTGTCTGCTGACCTCACCAGCAAGGCAGGCACGGTGACCAGGGCCAGTTTCTAAGACGGATGCCGTCGGAGGAGGGACCACCGACAGATCTTGGGTGGGGCTCTCCGGAAGAAATCTGGGCTTCTCTGAAGCTGTACTGTACAATCCATCAATGAAAATTTCACTCCTCCCCACCCTCCAAAATTATGTGGGATTGGAAACTTCAGGATAAATAACTGATCGTGATGAGGCACTAGGCTTCTCTGTCTTACTTGATTTCTAGCCACTGTTAACGGCTCCTTCTTTACACGGTGATCGAGCTCTAGGGGCACAGGAAGTTCTCGGGCAGTGTTGCTTCCTGGTGCTGGACTGGTATGTTTTCTGAGGGACCTTTAGACAATGCGATGATCTAGATTGCCTGTCTTCCCCCAATGCACCATGTGCTCCTGGAAGACGGCAATCGTGGGACATCTCTAGGTGGGTCTTCCTCCAGTGGAGGGGCTGGGCTTCCCAGGGCCCCGTCTGCTGACCCTCTCCCCACGAAGGGGCTTCTCGATCCCCCTCCCCTGCAGCCCCTCGGCCCTGGTGATGCTGGGCATACAGGCACCCGATTGGTGGAAGCAAGCAAACAGATGGTGCGTCTGACAATGGAGGGCTTGTTTGTAATTGGTGATGAGGACAGCCTGCCCCTCCCCCGGTGTGTCCCCAGATGCAGCCCGGTGTGCTGTGCTGGGCCAGACAGAATGTCTCAGGAACTGCCAAACCATGGGCGAGTTAAGGAGATGCAAAAACAGAGGCAGTTGGGGGCTGCCGTAATTATTCCATGGGGCTCAAATGTCACTTGCCCTTGACAGACAGTGCTACCAAAGGGCGGGGCCCCTGTGCATGGCACAGAGGAGCAGGCTGTCAGCTTCCTGATGCCTCCTTGGGGGTCAGCAAGAGGTACCCACCACCCTGGGCAGTGGTGGAGACACCAGAAGAGACCACGGTGCTTGGAGCTGCATGACGCCCAGGGGCATGGGAGACACCAACCCTAATTATCTCATCAACCGGGTGCCTGGTATGTGCCAGGTACTGTTCTAGGCTCCAGGTGACAGCGGTGAACAGAGCAGATAAAACCCCTGCCTTTGAAAGCTTTGGTGGCAAAGGTAACGGCATGCCATTGGGGGGGCAAAAATATCTTACTCTTTATTTGTATAGAGCGCAGATAGAAGTACAGAGAATATACAGGTAAACGGTATTTCTGTGGTGTTTCAGGGGAGGAGACAAATTAGGAAATAAAAATGCCTTAGAAGCCTCTCTGGTACGGCAGGAAGAATAAAAGGTGGAGAAACACTGATTGTACGGGTTAATATGTATCTTAAATTCAGAGTTTTCTTACACGTGAGTGGTGCTGGGAATCAGGAGTCGGCCCCACTCACATCTGAGAGCAGCTGAGAGAGATGCCCCTGGGGAGACCCTTTCAGGAGTAACTTGGATGCCAACGGGCCAACTGCGGTCACTCAGCGGCTCAGACACAGAGCGGGCGTCTGGAGACTCCAGAAGTCGCTTTTAGAGAAAGATGTCCTACTTCTTGGGCCTTGTGAGGCTCCTTTGACACCTGGATATCCACAAGGGTTTCAAGAGACACCGGAAACCACCGTCTTGGTTGGAGATTTGCTGTGCTCTATGCAGCTCTGTCGGAGGCTTTCCGAAAACCGGTGGGCCTTTCTGTGGCCTGTTTTCTCTGGCTGTACTCACCGGAGAGCAAAAGAGCAAGGATTTGCACCAGGCGTCTTATCTCTGAGGCAAGGCTGCCGTCCAGGACTGTCCCCCGGGATAACGCTGGGCAGGGTCAGAGAAGAAAAGTGGCTGCTCTCCCTGGGTCCTTGTTACTGAGCCATCAGTGTGGGAAATGATGAGCTGGTTCAGGATAATTAGCGAAGGGAATGGTTTTGAGAGCTGCCATGGTGAGGGAGAGAAACAGTGGGCTGGGGTTCCAGCTTTAGGCGAGCGCTAAATACCCTCCCAGCAGGAAGGCGGACCGAGCGGGAGAGCAGAGAGCGGTCTGGGCTATTCAGACCCCTTGGAATGGCTCTGAGGACCAGGAACGGGGTAAGCCTACACACTCAACTCAGCACTGGCAACCCAAGGCCAGTGGGCACTAGCCAGCCTCATTACCATGGCCAAATGGCCCAAGGATGGCTTCCAGAATTTCCAACCCAGCAGAAGGGGCTGTGTCCTGGCCCCGGACCTGGCTCTGGGCTCGGCTTCTTCTTTTTGGTCGTTGGTCTGGCCCATCAACTTGGGTTCTGAAGCAGAAAGCCAGGGCAGCTGGACCGAGAGACAGACGGGCAGAGAAAGTGCGTGCATTGTGCCCGCCCACCTGTGCGGGGGCCTGGCCGGCGGGTGGAACGTTCTTGAAAACGCTTGTCTGGCATTTTTCTCTCCCCCTTCCATGACTATAATGTACATTTACGCATCTATGACTGAATTTAACTAAACACTGAAAATTAATGTCTTGTTAGGCCCTCGTGGAGAAAGATGTTTCCAGACCCTCCTGCTAGCTCACGGAGCGTGAACACGGAGATCTCCGTCTATCCCGGCCATGGAGAGACTGCTCATTTTACCAGACTGAATTATTCACATCTCAAAATGGAAAAACAGTACAGAAATGTTTATAGCAGCAAAATTCACAATAGCTAAAAAGTGGAAATAGCCCAAATGTCCGCCACATGATGAATGGAACCGAAGTGTGGTCGGAATGGAATATTATCTGGCAACAAAAACATGTAAAATACCGATACAGGCTACAACGTGGACGACCCTTGAGAACGTGCTAAGTGAAAGAAGCCAGTCAGTAAAGACCACGTATTGTCTGATTCCATGTACACGAAACGCCCACAATAGGCAGATCCAGACAGACAGAAAGTGGACTAGTGGTTGCTTAGGGCTGGGGGTGGGGGGAATGGGGATTGACTACTAGTGGGTTTATGTTTTTGTTTTTCAGGAGGGATAAAAAGGTTCTAAAATTAGATGGTGGTGATGGTTGCACAACTTGGTGAATATACTAAAGACACTGAGTAGCTTACTTTAAATGGATGCATTGTACGGTATGCACATTATATTTCAATAACGTTGTTTTTCAAAAGTGACAAAAAAGAATAGAAGTTGGCCTGGGCACCACTACTGCCAGAGCCTTTCCAAGAGGGAAACGACAGAAGTGGCTCCAAGTTGCAGGGAGAAATCCCCCATGGGACCCAGGGAGGCAGGGGGCCGGGGGCAGCTGTGGGGTTCAGCTGGAGCCCCAGCCAGGGTCCTCCCGAGCCACGCCGCACGCCGCGAACCATCCTCAAAGCAGAGCAAACGGCGCTACCCCTCGGGTGACACACTGCTCTCCCTGCAAGGTTGTCTCCCAGCTTTATTCTAACTTCGTCTGTTTTATAAAAACTCAGGAGTGAGGGCTTCCCTGGTGGTGCAGTGACTGAGAGTCCGCCTGCCGATGCAGGGGACACGGGTTCGTGCCCCAGTCCGGGAAGATCCCACGTGCCACGGAGTGGCTGGGCCCGTGAGCCATGGCCGTTGAGCCTGCGCGTCCCGAGCCTGTGCTCCGCAACGGGAGAGGCCACAGCAGTGAGAGGCCCGCGTACCGCAAAAAAACCCAACAACAACAACTCAGGAGTGGCCTTGGGCGGTGAGGCGGGATTACACTGGGATTCTGTGAGCTGCTGGGCAGTGGTTTTTAAATTCCCCAGTAATCAACAGCTCCAGGAAACACAGCAGTTATGTCTGTGGTGACACGTGGGAGGACGGTGAGTTCCCCGTATTGGTCTGAGGAACCAGTAAGGGTGCAGTGGGCTGTCTGGGTCCTACGGATAAAAGCTGCCCTTTGGTCTTCAGATGTGAAGGAAGCTGCTTTAGCCCACAGCTGTTTTCTACATGTGAAGTCTTCCTGCGCTGCCCACTTCTAACGTAGGAAATACTTTGGTTAGCTTTCAGTTGGATTTCTGTTATCCGTGCCAAAGAGGGGGTGCATTTGCCACCTTACACCCTGTATAGACCATAAAGGCTCCGAGATCGTCCTTTCTGCCTGTGGGGAGGAACATTTTGCCTTTGCCTCTAAGGCAGGCCTCCTCCCCGCACCCTGCTTTTCACTTCTGTGAGCGTGTTCCCCACAAGCAGGGGTCCTTTCGGGGTGGGTGATGAGTCTCGTTTGGGAGAAACTTAAGCCGTGACCCTGGCCTTGACGCAACAAAAAACACCCAAGGCTGAGAACAGCTCCAAACTGCCGAAGGGCTCACTCTTACTCTGCTGAGGGCAGACGGTGGGAAGCATGTACAGGAAGCTGCAAATCCCCACGGGGATGTAAAGAATTACTGTCCATGGATTGTTCTAGAGACAATTTGTATCAGAAATGCCAGGGAAGCTCACCCCATGTCCCAGCCCTTCTGGGTAACTGGGAGTCATGTTAAGTCTCTCCAGACGATGGAGAGGTACCCACCGTGGTCCTTCATGCAAGCTCGTGGGTTCTGGTGTGAGTCTGGGGGTCTTAAAGGGGTGAGCACAGGTCAGAATCCCGCCCAGTTCCCCTGAAGGAGGGGTGTCACTGCGCTCCCTCCACCTGTGCTGGCTGGGTTAGGGCTGCGTTCCGTGGCACCGGGCTGAGGGGGCTTCTCTGGAGGTCTCTCTTGTGGGCCCACAGTGAAGGTCTGGGGAGAACAGCTTTTCAACCACCCACGTTCACTCCTTGGTCACACATGAACCATGTGCCTGCCGCATGCCAGGTGATGGGCGTGCATTTTACCTGGCTGGCCTTCCGCCCACCCCTCCTGAGGAATACGCCCCGCAGAAGCCAGAGTGATCTTTTCAAACAAGAATCACAACGTGTCACCCACTGCCTCACACCCCCAGGGAGCTGCCACTCTCACCAGAGTGACAGCTGAGGTCTGTGCCTGGGTCGAGGGCCACTCTGACCATCTCCTGCTCTTCTGTCCCCACCTCGCTGGGCTCCTCGCTGCTCCTCACATGGGCCTCAGGGCCTTTGCTTGTGCTGTTCCCTCTGCCCGGACTGCTTCCCCCAAATTCCAAATGGCTCCCTCTCCCTTGTCTCCCTCAAGGCTTCCCGCAAACGTCACCGTCTCGGGGAGGCCGCCGCCGCCACCCCATTTCAAGTGCACCCCACCCCTGTCTTACGTGTCCGTAGCACTCCTGGCCCTCCTTCGTGCTTTTCCTCCTTAGCACCCCTCACTATCCCCAATATTTATGGAATGTGTGTGGAGGCCCCGGCCCCGTGGGGTTTGTGTGACAATCAAGTGGAACTGTCGCCCCATCTACTGAAGCTGCATCAAAGGTGTGGGGGTCCCGGGACCCAACCTGGACCCGAGTATCTAAACATGGCTTCTAGCGAGTCACCGACTTTGGGTAATGGGATAGAGAGTAGAGTCAGCCTAGTGGCCTGAGAACCCTTATTTCTGGCTGCTTCCTTTCTTCAGTGGTGACCTCTGTCCTCCGGGACCCTCGTCCCTGATGCTCCTGGGTCAGCAGACACCCCTGGTCAGGAGCGCCCGGCCTCAGACAGCCGCATGTCACGCCCGATGTCACGGAGGGCCCTGGTGTTATGTGGCACCGGGCTGCTCCCAGCCTTGGGGACGCAGCTAGGGAGCAGGGTTGCAGGGCTGGGAACACGCCAGCTGCAGCGTCTGCCCGGGCGCACTTCTGCAGCCACGCAAGGCAGTGTGTGCTTCATGGTCCCGCCCAGGATCGGGGCTGAGGGGCAGAACCTTGCCAGAGGGTCCTGGAAGACCCGGCGGCTTCCCTCACCCCCAGGTGACCACACGAATCAGCCGATCCCGCTCAGGAGGAGAGATGCTGGGTGGCCCGCGTGGGGGCCCAGGTAGGTGGAGCGTGTCCTGTGCAGCTGGGATTCATATTCTGGAAGCGGTCAGAGGATAGAGTTCTGCCTGTTCATTCTCAACACTCTCTGCACTGATGCTATGAGGTTTCTCAGGTGCTGAGAAACGAATTCTGGCCACGTCAATGCTGTCTGCTTCATGCAATCTCTTTTTTTTTTTTTTTTAATTTTTTACAAAGTTGACTGGTATGTTTCCCATTTTTAAGGGACTTTCTTAAAGCCTTTCGAGGGACTTTAAAGGCCAATGGGAAAAGAGGAACCAGTTTTTCTCTCTACTATGCTATTTAGAGGTTTATTTCCTGGTTATCATCATATATTCTTCAGGAAAAGGAGGGTATAAAATATTCTTCCTTTTTTTCTTCAGCTGTTTGCAACGTTACTAAGAGAGGTCCCATTTGGCCTCTGCCTTGGTTGTTGCTAAATAGAAATTCAGGCAAAACCATTGAGGCTTCCAGGAACCCACCCTGACGGCCGAGGCTGTCTGTGTTCCACCTGCTAGAACCTTCTGGAGGTGAGGGCCCCAGCCACGGCTCACAAGGCATGTGAACCTGTGGTGTCAGGAGCTCCAGACTCTTCCGAAACAATTTCTCAAGGTCATTTCAAATAAGCTTTAAGAGTCTTTTCCAAAAACTGTCTGTGATAAAAATTCTTGGTACCTGCCGACCACCTCCTGGCAACTGCTGTGTCTCCCCGGGGGCCGTATTTAACAGTGAGGCAGGAGGAGGGTGCCGTTCGCACTTAAAACCCTGCAAGACTGAGAAACCAGGGCAAACCTAAGGCAGCATTTCACAGAAAAAGCAGCAGCTTCAAGTTCTTCCAAAGGAACACATTAAATGTCATGTCGATACTCTGGAATGAATCGTCTCGGGTCCCACCTCTTCCCGGGAACCTGGGACCAGCCTCTGCGCCTGCCTTCCCGGGCCAGGAGGGTCCCCCCGCTGGCTCTGAAGGACTGGTTTCTTCCTCTCTGCATCTCATTCTCTTGTCCACCAGCCTTCCAGTTCTCAGAGTCCCCATCTCAGCCAGCGTGGGAAACTTACAGGCTGACCAGCAGGACGCCGAGTGGGACAACTGACACACATCAGGCAAGTTTCCATTCTTTCCAGGCTCACGAAGCAGACGGCAAGGCCGGCTCAGGGAAATCTCAACAACTGACCCAAGCCACTGACTAAATGTCTTTTTTTTTTTTTTTTTTTTTGATAAACCTTTGTGACATGTAGTTGTGGTTTGGAGCTCACTGATCTGCGCTTATTAATAAGTAGCCAATTTTGGTGATTCATGAGTGTCTGCTTTTCCCTAACAAGAGTTCAAGCTCCAGGAGGGAAGGGGAGAGACAGGGCGCAGGGTCTCCAGAGCCCTCTGTGCTCCCCTGAAACGCGCAGCAGAGTCCTGCTCAGGGGCGGCTGCGAGAGGGTGACATTGTTTTCTATCCGATCAACTGGAACAGATGATTGTCTCATCTCTTGCTTCCCTCTTCCAGAGCTGACACCAGGGAGAGTAAAGAAGTTTTAGAGGAAAAAGGGATGAATGAGCACGAGGCAAAATGTGGTGCGAAACAGGGTAGTCGAACATTCTCTTTAAAACCCTCAGTATCACGTAGGAAAGCATCCTAACCAGGTTTCAGTTATTCCAGCTGCGGTACCCAGTAACCAGGCTGTGCAGTAGCCAGGCTGCTGGCTGCCCTGTCTGCTCCACACCCGGAGAGCCCCTGCTCCCCTTCACTGGTACACTTTCACTAGGAGACCAGGAAGGTCAGGGGGCGGAGAATGACAGCCGATTCCAGGTGTTTGGTCTGGCTCCTGCATCAGGCCTCACACACATCAGTGGTCTAGAGACACCTGGACCCCTTAAAGCAACAGCCAGACTCCTTCCTGACTGCATTTCTACTGCAATCCTATTGCATATGACGTAAGAAAGAAACTTACGCATCATTCTTTAAAGAGATTACAGCCCATTATAGGTAGAAGAAACACACACAAGACAAAGCCTGCCTTCCACGTGCTGAGAAAAATCAAGAAGTGAGATAAGTTAAAGGGAGCTGGACAGAGGATGGAAGTATCACAGAATTGCCTTCGTGCGGGACGGTGGTCCTCAGCACTGCCTAGTTTTTAAAAGCAAGTTCCCACCCATGCCCAGGCCAAAAACTCCAAATCTCTGGTGGAGGGACCATCTGCATGGTATGGCTTCAAGGGTGACCCAGTGCACAGCTGAGCCAGCACCACTGGGTTCGGGTATGGGATTATGGGTTAAAAAAATTCCTATGGATGCTTTACCATCTGTCCAAGAAGATACATTTTAAGTTTTTAAAGAAGTGTCATGTACAGGGGTCAGGCTGAGCCGACTGGTGACGTGGGAGGGAGGGAGTGGCTGGGTCTCACAGCCCCTGCGGGGTGGTCAGTGGTTCTCAGGCCAGGTGGCAACGCGGCTCAGATACAGCCCAGCGCGCTGTGGGCAGAGTGGGTGGCCCCGAGCTCTTGAACAGACAGCAACATCAGAGAACTTGTATTTGGGGGACACTTGTGGATGGCCTGAGTATAGTTCTGGGCTGTCCTGCTCTGTAGCCGTGGCTCTGACGTCTGGGACGGTCCCCACAGGAGGGATGTTTGGCCAGCATCTCATGGGTAGTGGCCCCATTTGCACCCCCCCCCCCAAGAGACGGGCCAACGCAGGCGGAGGGGACTCCAGGACAAGAGGAGGAACCAGGAGGCACAAGTTCCACGTGGAAACAGGAGGGAAGAGGGTGGCACAGGACGGAGTGAGGAAAAACCCAGACTGGCGGGGTGGTGAGGGGACCGCCCAGGGGACGTCTGTGGAGGGCTGCTACGTGCCGGGCAGTATCCTCAGCCCCTTACACATACTAACTTGCTGAGCCTTACGAATGCCCTTCAGTTCGTATTATTGGGTACTATGTAGAAGGTACTGCTGTTAGACCCATTTTACAGAATTGGACTACGGGCTGCAGAGCAACATGAACTTGACCGAGGCCACAGGCTGGACAAAGGGGACATCAGAGCCTGGCCTCTGATAGGACACACCCCCCTTGCAGCTGGGGAGGCTGGCTCCAGGCTGGAACTGGAAGGTTCTGGCCAGTGTTGAGCGTGGGGTCGGGGGACAGGAAGACAGTGGGATCTGAGGATGGAGCAAGGGCAGGCCAGCCCGCACTGTATCCAGCACCAAGGGAGGAAAATACAAACCCCGGGACACGAAGGGTGGCCCGAGGCTTGCTGACGGCTCCACCTTCTCCCTCCACTCCAGTACTCGGGGCCCGGATCCTGCTGCGTTCCTAGCACCCCCAGAACGTTGAAGCCCCTCGCGGCCTTGGGATGGCCCCCTGGAGCCCTAGAGCTTGACCTACCCGGGCACCTGGGAGCATCTGATGTGCGTCTGTTGACTATATGAAGTCGGGGCATACTCTGGGCTTCAGTTCCCTGATATGTTCGATGTGGTCGGTTAGAAGGACTCTGTAGCTACAGCTGCTAGGTGACCCCACAGACCTTCACGGTCCCACGGGCGTACCGGCCAACAAACGCAGAAACTGTCACCGTGACAGGAAGGAACAGAACCCACAGCATCACAGGGCATGCGCTGGGAGCCCCAGTTCCTGCAGTCCTGTCAGCGTCTTTCCCAAACCCCACTCTTATCTCATGAAGACTTCCTGCAGGACCACAAAGAAGGAGAAACAGCTTTCCCCAGCAGGCTCGGTTCCAAAAGACACACTGAGACAGTGTTCGCTTCTCTCCTCCCAGAGAGGCTGCAACGGGTTGTTTAAACTGAAAAACTCCCATCTCACTGGCTGGTCAGGAGCTCTGTGACCAAGGTCACCAACAACTAGTGTTAGGTGACAAACTACCCAGGGCAGCGGGGGCCGAGGGAAGCGGTCACCCTCTGAGCCTGGGATGCTGTCCTGATACGCGTGCTGACCTCACAGAGAGGAGAAGAGAGTGGAGGGGCTGAGGCTGGTGCCCCGGGTCGTTCCTCATTGCTGGTGCTTATCAGAATGTGAGGAGCTGGACGTGGGGTCTCCTGAAGCCCCTTCTAGCTTCACGGTCTACAATGCTCTTGGCTGGTTTCAGCAAATTTATGAGGAAGGCAAATACGTAAGAAGTGCTATCCAGCAAAACCTTATTCAGACCACTTTTACAGGGAGGGAGGGAGGGAAAGAGGGGGACATATCGAATGAATACGTGAAGTGACCACCCTCATGGAACAGGGAAATCCTTTCATCTTTGGGGGGTTAGAGTTAGTTCCACCTTGTGCTGTTTCTGCCGACTGACTTGATGGCTTACCGCCCAGCAAATGGCCATGACGGGGTCACTGAAGAAGGGCTAGGACACCTGCCATTGGGGGTCTTAGCAAATGAGAGCTGGGTGCAGCTTCCTCCTCGAGGCAAAGGCTGGTGGGCTATCTGGCTGTGTAGCATCCACACGCCATGTTCACTTTGGGGCCAATGTGTAACACACCTGCAGTCTCACGGGGACACTTACTGGCCACCAGAATGACTCAGTGATCCCAGGCAGGGTCTTCTGATAGCTTCTGCAAACTTAAAACAGTGATTTTGTTGTAGAAAAGAATGACAAGTCTTTTTCGTCAGGTAGGTGAGCACAGTAAGCCTTTCCAAGAGTGCACCCTCCTGGGCATGCAGATGCAAGTCTGCCGTTCTTGCACAGTAGCTACAGCGGTGGCAGCAGCCTGACACCGACTCAGGCTAATCTGGTTTAAGCTCCAAATATGACCTACGTGAAAAGTGGCAGAGAGTCTGATGGGGCCTGGTGAGGAATTTCCTTCCACTTGCTCTAAATCCTGGAGCCTTTACAATCCAGCCTTTTGTGAAGAAGGAATTGCTTCCGACCAGATCCGGAGAAATCAGATGTGTTTATGCAGGGCTAACAAATAAACAAAGATCTGTGCTCCCTCTGCTGGCTCTCGACAGCACCATTAAAGCAGAAAGCCATCTTCAGCAAACGCGGTCAATTCACGTTTCCGGAGAAGTACCCCTCATTTAACCTGGTTTTAGGCATGCTTTGAGAAAAACCCATCTTTGTCAACTTCTGAGCAAGGTACTTGAAAATGCTTACAATCAGACATCAAAGTACACATGCCAATAGTCCTGCACTCCCAAATTGCTAGCTGTGACTGTAATAGTGATTTGGGGATTCATTTATCAACAGACATAAGTGGATTCCTCCAAGACTTTAAGGTCCAGACACGATCTTTAAAGCAGCTCTGGAAAAAAAAATCTAAAGTCCACGCTAAAGTCCCTCTTTTTTTTTTCTCCTTTAGTTTATAAGAGCAGCTTCCAAAAAGTAAAGATTTGTACTATTTATAGCCTTTCCGATAATGTCAAGCATTAGACTTGATTTTCCAAATCATTAGCATGCAGAAGAATGACCTCATGGTGAACAGATGCACTTGGCTATGAGCTGCAGTGATTACATCAGTCCCTCCCCTTCCAGTTAACTCTTTAAAGGCCTCTCTGCCACCCCCTTGCCTGGAAGCATGCTTGAAAACACAAACTTAGTCTCTCACCCCCATGTATGTGTGTGTGTGTGTGTGTGTGTGTGTGTGTGTGTGTGAAATGCACATATAAATACACGCATAAAACACAGATATGTACTTGTGTGTGTGTGTGTGTGTGTGTGTGTGTGTTCACTGTAGCCCGTATTTTATCACTGGTCACCTTTTAGAAATTGCTGGTCAATAAGGAAGGAGTCAAAAGAGATGCAAACTACAGAGCTGGGTGGAAAGTCAGCTCAAATACCTTTTATGCTCTGGGCGTTATCAACATGACTAATGGGCAGAAGAGATACAGGGCAGGAGGTGTTTAAAATAACATTTTTCTGACTGGGAAAATAGTTGTTTTGAACCTCTTTTAATAAGCTGAGCACCCACCTGTTGGCCTAACAATAGAAGGTCCTACGTCCTGGTGTCGGCAGTGAGTCCAGATGCCCCTCTGGGCTGCCCTGGGTGACAGGCGGCAGTGCTGAGGTAGGGGAGCCGGGGAGCAGGGGAGGCATTTCCCAGGGTACAGTGTGGGCTGAACACAGTGTTCAGGCCACTGTCCCTGTGCTTGACCACAGGGCCCTGCTGCAAGGACACAAAGAAGATCTGAGCCCCGAGTTCCTCAGACTGTGCCTGTGAGCGGGGGCCTGAGGCCCTGCTCTGAAGACACCGCTGCTGAGATGGTGTGATCGGATCCTAAGAGCGCTGTGGGAGCTTAAGCCGCTCAGGGTCAATTTTTCCAGCTGGCTTGTCGCTTGGAAGAGCAGGGCTCACCTCAATTTCTTAGTTTAAGCTGCCTGGCTCATCTGGGTTTGACTGTACTTGTCCCAGGAAAATAAAACACAGTGAAAAATGTTTTCATCTGTCAAAGTGGTAACCGACAGGGAATAGGGATTCCTCAAAAGCAAAACTGGTCTGAAAACGAGGATGTGGTTCTGAAAGTGGGCCTGTAAATGGGACAGAAATGTACCCCTCAGATTCCTGGGCAAACCAAGTTCATTTCTAGCTCTCTCCTGATGGGTATCGTGGGCAGATACGCAAAGCATTGAAGAGGCTCACTTAAGATGTTGCCTACACACGGACTCATTTGAACTGCTTTAAATAATTATGAACTTCTGGGAAAGAGCAAATTAATTTATATAGAGACTAAAATATACATAGAAAATAAAGTTCCTCAATATTGGTTTCAATAACATCTTAATCAAGAGCCTGAAGAACGTAACAGTTAAGAAGTGGAAACATCTAGTTATGACTTAATTTCTTTTAATTTTAAAAAACAAAAAGGCTTCTCGAGATTAAAAAAAAAATAACTACACTGCACTAAAAACGTCAGTCCCAGTACTTCATGAGGATGGGAAAAAGCTGAATGAGATCTTTAAAAAACTAGCTTTGCTCTAGATCCTTCATGTTCTCTCACCTATAAATTGAAGTGATTTTAAACCTCTAGCCAGACTGGGTATGAAATCTTCATTTCCCTTGCAACCGATTTTTGTTTTTTTTGGTTTTAGATAGAATGTTGGCAGAGTGTATGAAAGAATTCAATTCACAGCTGTTCTACTTTTTTAACGTAAGAAACATTAATCAAAGCTTTAAGTTATAAGCTTTTCTCATGTCGCTTAGTATTCCAGCTCAACAAAGATCAATGGAGGCCATCCCTGTGTTTCTGGACGCCTCGCCAGGGAAGCAGAGGCGTGATTATGTTAATCTCGCGGCTCCCGCACCTCCGTGGCCGCTTATCTCCCAGGCCTTCTGCCTGCTGCTCCTGGCTCCCCGTGCGGGGCCAGCCTCTCCCTCTTATCTCCCGACAAAGCTCGGGGAGGCCAGGACTGGAGCCAGCGATGCTCAACAATGATGCATGCCTGATTTTATTTGTAAGTGATTTATTTCACCGAATTTAATTTTTTTCACTTTGTGTGTAAGATATTTGTTAACAAGTCAGGATGGGAGAAGCCAGGCAGCGATCAGAGGCAACGGACACGGGGTAGAAATCTATTAGGCCCTCTAACAGTTGTGCCCGCCCTAGTGGAAGAGGAAGGAAGCCCCTCATCAAGGATTTCAACGTGCATTGACTCCATATCCTATTTGCTTTCTGAAAGGCAATTAATCTGTAATTACATACAGAAATTTACAAGTCATTCTACTCTTTGGGAAAAAACCCCCCACAGTAATCATATCATCAGTTTAAGGGCCAGCACATATTTTTTTTTTCTTTCCTAAATTGGAAATATAAAAAGAGTAAAACCTAGAAACAACATTTTTGAAATTTTCCACTGGCCTAATTAGTGAAAGTGATTGTGAGCCAGTGTCGGAGCAGGTCCACACCAGGTGCTGCTCTCGGCGGATGGTCCCGGGGACGCAGACCGCTCCAGAAAGCAAGCTCGTCGCGCTGGTCACCATGGCCAAGGGACACTGTCCTCTCATTGCTCCCGCGTTAATCCCTGACCCGAGCATCTCAGCAGCATAATCCCCATTAAGCATCAGTGGCAACGGCTTCAACGGTGAGGAACTCTTTTTTGACAAGTAAGCACTGATTCGGGCATCGCTCTTAAACAACCCACACCCCCAAGTGAACCGGAGCACATGACTGACAACAAGTGCATTAACCTTGCTGGATGCGGAGGTTAACAGAGTGGCGGGAGAAAAGGACCGGCGAACAGCTTGGATACAAAACAAATTAGAATGAATGTCATCACTCCTTTTGATATTCATTAGTGGATTCAGGGGGAGAATGCGCTGCTTCGTAAATTTGAAAGCATTTATCTGTGAAAAACAGGTGTACATCTGCGGTTCGAGCGTTTGGAGGGCACGAGGGGAAAATAAAGCGGCCACTCACCAGTTCCGCTGACGGAGTAGCTGGAAGACGGGGAGAAGACCTGGGCTGTGAAATCCTCAAACGTCATGACTTCACGATGGTTCTGGATTACTGCTTCGAGATACAGAGCTCTCTCCTCGTAGCTGCAGGAGTCGGTTAAGGAAACAAGTGCTCATGCAGAATGACACACAGAACAGTGACAGCGTTCACTTTGTTTTAAATACAATCATGCATCTTTTACACTTGTGTGGGAAGAGGTACCTTGCAAGTTCGTGAACATCCTGTTGGAGAATTAAATATTAGTCATAATTCATGAGAACATTCCAATTTGGAGGCCTAAGTTTCCCTTAGATTTCAACTGCACCCAAACTAGTATCACTGAAAAAATATATAAACCAATAGTTCCAGAATCACAGCAAAAGGTCATCAACTGGATTGGAACAAACAAAAACAGAGACGTTGGTAGCGGCCTCATCCCTTTCTATCCACAACCGTGGGACAGCGCTGGATCGCCCCTTCTTAGTTCTGTGGATGAAACGTTCTCCTCAGCCTACTGATAAAATGAATCGATACTCCAAGCAATAATTGGTGACACACACTTAAAAAATAAGACCACTGGGGAGAGGGAAGGCCAGGAAGGTATGCTCTGAAGGGCACCAGAGCCTCAAGCCGAGATAAGCCACGAGCATTAGAAAATAAGAATAAGTGGGGAGAATCTAGCAGGGAGTGCACAATGCAATATTAAAAAAGAAGACTATTGCCTTTTAATTAAAACTGCAGTCTGGAACACACACATTCAAATGTGTAATCAAAAACCAGTCACCAATAAAACTTAGAAGCGTAACACGCTGAAGCAACTTTCCAGCTGTCTTAATAGGACCCCTGCGTGTGGCAGCCTTTCACAGGGCAGAAAGCAAATCTTCCCCTTTTGTGTGTGGCTTCTGTTTCCTCGGAAGGTGAATCATGCCTCCCAATAACAGGATAACGTCAGGACAATCTGACAGCGGATGGAGGTGCCACACGTAGGGTTTTATGAATTAACACTCGGGGGAGTCGGCGTGATGTCTTACCCCGCCTTCCCGTGATCAACGCAAAAGTTAAGAGACACGTTTTAGTCTTTTGAAAATCGTGCTAATTCTCCAGGAACAGGGGGAATGCGGGTCACCGCCAGTTTATTATTTGCAGCTCCAGAAGGGCAAAAATAATTTTAGCATTTCTCACCATATTTTAAAGCGATCTTTTCAAAATGGCCTCTTTTAAAAATGTCAGTTGGGGAAAATTATGCCCTTCCAATAAGCTGTCGATAAGCGTGTGTTTTAAAAGAGGAGAATATTTTTCTATTCTTTTGGCAGAGGATGCTCACGAGTTTCCTGGGATAGGCTCTTCCCCTCCTCCTTTAATTACATTCAGGGAAAGGTTTTCTCCCTGGGAGGAGACCAGAGACATTCTAGGGCTGGCTGTGCAAACATGGTAGCCACGAGCCGTAGGTGCCTAGCTACACTGAGATTTAAATTAATAAATACAAAGAAATAGAAACTCGGTTCTTCTGTCCCACTCGCCGTATTTCAAGCATGCACAGCCACGTGTGGCCAGGGGCCACCGGCCTGGATTGTGCAGATACAGGACACGCCCATCGCTGGGGAAAGCTTTCCTGGGCTGCGCTATTCCAGAATTTCTCTGCAGGTTGGCTCTATGCAACTTTTAAAGAGGAACATGAGTTTAAAGGTTGAAAAGTGGCCCCTCGGATGATATATGGAGCTTTACAGAGATGGCCACGGCATCCTGAGGCCTGGCTGCGTGAGCCTGCATGGCGGGCTGAACCCCGGGTGACTCGCCTTCCCGGACAGGCTGTCCAGGCCTGGAGGGACCCGCTAATGCCATTCACGTCTCATTATGAACACGCTTATTCTGCACAGCACTTGGCTGTCACTGAGTGCGGCCCTCCGAGCCGCTGGGCCGCGAACAGCAGGACGCTAGGCCTGGACGGCCGGCTGGCGGACAGGCACTGTGACACTGAACTGGCACGTGCAGGCCCAGCAGGGGCCAAGCCAGGCGTGACAAATTACTCAAAAAGCTGAGCTCAACTTACGGCTGAAGACCACCTGAGCCTGTGGCCCTGTCAGCGCCCCTTCCCGGCCCCCTCTCAGTGCAGCCTGCTCTCGGCCTCTGCAGGCCCGTCCTGCTGGGTCCCGAGGCCCCGCTGCGCCCAGACACCCACACACAGTGCTCGGACGTGAGGATGCGCTGGGCTGAAGACACGGCGGAGGCCACACATCTGGGGGGGCGGCCGCGACGCTGACCGAGCTCACCATCCACCACAACGGGACGCCGTGTACATCACCACCTACAGGACCCACAGGGTGGCCTGGCAGCCCCGTCCTGAGCGACACTCCTATTGTCCATAAATTTGTCCCTTGTCAAGGCTGAGAGATCTGGGCTCCTGAGGGCAAATCCAGCACTGGACTCTCGGGTTAATAATCCAGTTTTGAGATTCTCAGGTGCAATAACTATTTATGGTCTGACTCCTCAATGGAGGTACCATGGGAGAGCACAGAAGGTGTGTCCAGAACAGGGTCCTCGAGGAAGGGTTGCTTCCTAGAAGGTTCCCTGGCTGTCACGTGGAGCAGACACTCCCCACCCCAGGCTGGGCTACGCTGTGCTGAACTGGGTGTCGTCTCTCAAACATCTGTCAGGGAATGGGGTGAGACCCGGAGAGCATGAAATGCGTTTGCACTCACAGCCCAAACCAGGGCATGTAAACGCCATGACAAAGAGAAAACAAACATCACCCCAACCCTGGCACCATTCAGAAACAGCCAAGGAGCTCATGCGTGCCAAAATCTTTTTCTTTTTTTAAGTAGCTTTAAGAAAATGTAGCTCTGGGATCTTAACGGAATTCGTTAGTAGCACTACTGGTAAGGGCAACTAACCAGGAGCAGTGTCTTCCATCATTTCCTTACCTAACATCCTTAGGGCTTCAATGCTGGCTGCTTTCTATTCAAAAAGGCATTTATAATTTAGACATCAAAGGCTTTATAAGGTTTGTCTCTTCATGTGTAAGACATGTTAAGACGTGAACTGATGGGCTTCCCTGGTGGCGCAGTGGTTGAGAGTCCGCCTGCCGACGCAGGGGACACGGGTTCGTGCCCCGGTCCGGGAAGATCCCACATGCCGCGGAGCGGAGCCATGGCCGCTGAGCCTGCGCGTCCGGAGCCTGTGCTCCGCGGCGGGAGAGGCCACAACAGTGAGAGGCCCGCGTACCGCAAAAACAAACAAACAAACAAAAACAAAACAAGACATGAACTGAATGCTGAAGTAATGCCAGGCAGTGGATGACTAGTGACCTCTGACCAGAAGCAGGTGGCTACGGAGGCACCTGGTCACACATCCAATACCTGTTTCAATACCAGCCTTTGCCCTTCTGCTGTCAGCAAGTCCACTAACAAATGTGAAACTTATATTCTGTCCTGAATTATTACCTCAGTAAATACCACACACAGTACTTTTTAAAGAGAAAATTTCCCCTTGATTCCTCAATTCAGAGAACATTCAAATTACTAACTAGAAATCCATCTCGGTTTCCGGATATTTTCGGGTTTTTTAATGACCTACTCTGTCTACTCAATATTCCTCCACTTGAATAAAGAGGCCATATGTCTTCACTGGTTACATTTTCCCCCAAACCTCCAAGAGAACTTTCCTAAACCCTCAAGATAAACTCTGCTGGGCTGCAAGAGCCTGAGAATCCAAAGCCACGCCCCCAAATTTATTCTGATTATTTTTGTTTTAATTTTTAGCAATGACAGTAGCAGCATGACAGTGAGAAAGGAGCTTGCTCTTCGCAGGGGGATGGGCTGGAGCTTGAACCCCACCCGCCAACTCCTCCCCAGTCCCCAGCCTCGGCTGCCTTCTGTGTACGGTGGGGACGCTGACATCAGCTCTCAGGGCTGTGGGAAGATTAGATAGATTGGATAGAATCATCGGAGGAAGCACTGACCAGGTCCCAGCACACAAGAGAAGCACCATAAATGTGGATTGCCTGTTCCCCCTCATCCCCAATGTGGGTTTATGAGTTTGTCTTCCAGAAAGAACATGGTGGTTAAATGAGGGGGTCTTCTGCGTCAGGCTTTAGGCAACAGCCTCCTTTATGCTAGACCCACGTGAGCTGGGGTGAGTCCTGTGGTCTGCATGTTACTGATCAAGAATGGATGCTCAAAGAGCTCAAGTGATTTCTCTAGAGTCACAGTCACTCAGGGGTGCAACTGGGACTAGAACTCGGGGCTTCTAACTTTACTGCTTTCAGCTAATATCGTAAATTCTAAAACACATAAATTCTAAGTTCATGATCTTATGCAAGGTTGGGAATTAAACTCCAAATGAGAATAAATCAACTGATTTAAATATATATGGGCATAAAAGTCAACCTATAACTGAAACTTGAGTACATAGGTTTAAGCCGCATTGATACCCACAGACCACGCTGACTTTATACATTCATAAAAATAACAATTACTTCAGTTTTTGGCTTATTCAAAGCCAAAAAGTTATCTGGGAATAAATCTTGGGATAACTCCATTTTTTTTTTTTTTAAATTCAAGGAGTAAAGACAACTGTTTGAAAGAGGCTATGTTGCAGATTGTACTTTTTCCCAAACCTTGAAACCCTTCTTGCTTGGACCTTCTCTGTACTTCCCAAGAGTGGACAGGGCCTTGGAGGAGGGGGCCTCTGGACACCCACTGATAAATGCAGCTGCGTGGTGGAAAACTATACAGCACTGAAAATAAACTACAGGTCTGTGTATTAGCATGAATGAAACTCAAAACAACATTCAATGAAAAAAGCAAGTTACTGAAGAACACACACGGTGAAACTCTATTTACATAAAATTTAAAAACAGGCAGGGCTTCCCTGGTGGTGCAGTGGTTGGGAGCCCGCCTGCTGATGTGGGGGACACGGGTTTGTGCCCCGGTCCGGGAGGATCCCACATGCCGCAGAGCGGCTGGGCCCGTGGGCCATGGCCGCTGAGCTTGCGCGTCCGGAGCCTGTGCTCTGCAGCAGGAGAGGCCACAGCGGTGAGAGGCCTGCGTACCGCAAAAAAAAAAAAAAAAAACAGGCAAAGTGAAACATATTGCTGAGGGATGCACACATACGCAGTGAAACTCTAACCAGCGTTATCTCAGGGGTGGGGGTGGAGGTGGCACATGGGAGGGTCTCAAACACATCGGTTGGTGCACATGAGGGGGTAAATGTTATATGTTTTCTAGTATGTATAAAACAGTTCATAATAAAAATAAGCATCTGGTGACAATGGAATATAGCGCAAATCAAGTGGATCCTTTCTTACCCACTGAAAGGACAGAATGAGGTTCTTTAAGCCAAAGGGGCAGGGGGATAGGAAAGGTATGTTGGTTGTTAGGGATAATGATGGTAGAAAAGTCCATTTGATTCAGACACGGAGAAAGCAGAAAACAGCCAGTGCCATTTTTAGTTTTTTAATATTAGCTAAAAATATTAGCTATTTTTGTTGTTGTTGTTTTTTGGCTGCAGTGCGTGGCTTGAGGGATCTCAGTTCCCTGACCAGGGACTGAACCCGGGCCATGGCAGTGAAAGTCCAGAATCCTAACCATTAGGCCACCAGGGCCTAGCTATTTTTATTAGTTTCAGAAATAGACCAAAATATTAGAGCTCAAAATTTTCAGAATGTCACGGAGAACTTTGACAGGTGGGATTTAAAGAGCTTGCGTCAAACATGGATACACACACCATTCAGGGGGCTGTGGGTACGACTGCAAAAAAAATACATTTTCCTACAGAAATTCTTTGCTAGAATTGCTATGCACCAAGGACGACAGAACGGGCTGAACTAGACAGTGGTCAAAATCTCACAGATATCCGTGGACCCATGCGTATGATTTCTCTGTATTATCTCACTCTGCTTCGAAAACCTGATCTCGAGTGACTTTGCCCTTTCCAAAAAGCAAGTCCACCTTCACACAACTGTTCACCCATTCAAGAAATGAGTACTGAGCGCCCACGTGAGCCCAGTGATGGGCACGCAACTGGGAGGTCAGAGATGCTGTCCCCGCCCTCGCCAAGCCTGCGTTCCAGCAGGGACAAGCCTGCAGGCTAAGGCCCACTGTCCTCACGTTAGTGCCAGGTAGGACATAGTGACAAGAGGGGCAGGCTCTCTGAAGAGGTGGCAGGGAAGGGGTTAACCACTGTGAGGGCCGGGAGCGGGGATGATAAGAGCATATCTGGCACCAGAAGTCAGGAGCTGGAAGCGGGGAGTTTCAGGGGAAGGAGGCTGGAGTCACATGGCAGCAGGAAGGGCGGAAGGTGCAGCTGAAAGGCTTGGTTGGGTCACTGGAGGCCTGCATGCTCTGAGGCATGGGAGCAGTAGTGTCTTCCCAAGGTGTTTTGCTCACCCTTAGAAGATCTGCCAGCACTGAGGCAAGTCCAGAGCACCCTCAAGGTTTGTAGAGGCTGAGGCTGACTTGCATCTCTATGTTCAAGCAACGGGCTTCTACAAATGTTTCAATATTTTAGACTTATTCTTCGCCTAATTTCAGAAGTGAATGACCTATATATGGTCAGGTTGGTGGATGTCCCTGACTTGGAAGGAAGAGGGTGTGGAGCAGAGGCAGGGGAGGAAGCAGCCTAACCGGGTGACCGCGGGGGGAAGAGGTACAGGTGAGAGAGTGGACACTCCTCACACAAGGACAGACCCCGGGCTTACAGAAACCCGGGGAGAAGGAGATTACTTAGGACGGCTGTGGATGCAGGAAAGCGCCCCTGAATATATCCACAGATATACTTTAAACCTAGGACGATGGTTAGCCCACAGTGGCAGGCTCTGAGCTCTGAGAAGGGATGGCTAAGGATAGTTTACAAAACTAGGAAATGAATGAGCTGATGTCTTCTGCTGGGCCCACGACCAGGAGCTTCTGGAATAGATGCAGAGGATGGTAATAACACATTTTCATTTCTCAGGTGATGTTTTGAATACTGACCAAAGGATAAAGCTTTAAAATGCTACTGGTCTTAGGTATGACAGCAAAAGCACAAGCAACCAAAATACAAATAGGAAAATTAGACTTTATCAAAATAAAAACTTCTGTGCTTCAAAGGACTCTATCAAGTGAGTGAAGGCACAACCCACAGAATGAGGGAATGTATTTGCAAATCGTTTACCCGATAGGCATCTCATATTCAGAATATATAAAAATACTTATAACTCAATAATAAAATACAGCACAATTAAATAGACGTTTCTCCAAAGAAGATATCTACATGACCGACAAACACATGAAAAGATGCTCAGCATCCTTTAGTCATCGGGGCAATGGAAATCAAACCACAGTGAGATAGCACCTCACACCTACTGGGATGGTTATGTCCAAAAGGACAAGAATGAACAAGTTTTGGTGAGGGTGCGGAGACACTGGAGGGAAAGTAGAAGGGTGCAGCCAGTGTAGAAAAGTTTGGAAGTTTCCCATCAAGTTACACATGTGATCCAGGAAATCCACTTCTAGGTATGTACCCAAGAGAACTGAAAACATACCTTCACACAAAAATGTGTACACAAATGTTCACAACAGTATTATTCGTAATAGCCCCTAAATGGAAACAGCCCAACTGTCCATAAACTGACGACAATGTAATCTTGTTCGTATATTCATAAAAAAGGAATAAAATACTGAACATGCTACAACATGAGTGAAACTTGAGAAGGGAACTATGCTACGCGAAAGAAGCCAGATACAAAAGGCCTCGCACTGTGTGAACCCATTCCTATAAACGTCCAGAATAAGAAAACCCACAGACAGAAAAGAAATTAGCGATTGCCAGGGACTGGGGGGAGAATGGGATGAGGTGACTCCTGATGGGGATGGGGGCACAAAAATGCTCTGGAATCTGGTGAAGAGACTAAAAACCACTGAATTTTAGGGTATGTGAATTATACCTGAATGAAAAACTGTCCCCCCAAATACCTGAGTACACGGTACATGCGATGCATTGTGGGAAAGGTCTTCTGATAAAAAGGTCCTCACTGACCACAATCCAGAACAAGTGGAAAGGTGGCCTGGCCACGCTAAAAGGTGGCGTTTATTCACGGAAGATCCCTGAACCGTGTGCCAGGGGTTCTTCTAGGAGTTGGAGAGACCAGGATCAAAAAGAGGCAGTGCTGTCCCTCACGGTACCCACAGCTTATCTGAAAAGACAGCCACAAACTCATCACTTGCCAGGCGGGCAGGACCTGCATAGGGCAGAGGGACCCAGCGGGTGGAGGGGCTCCCTGAGGGCCTGTGGTGATGGGAGGAGCGCAGGCTCTCTAGCCCCTGGGAGAACCACCGCTGGAGGTTCTGCAGCAGCCAGGTCTACTCTGTACTTGAGAGGTCATGGGGCTGGGCGGGGCGGTGGGGATGGAACAAGGGGAGGGACGTGTGTGGAAGGGCCCAGAGGAAGGGCGACTAGTCAGAAAGAGGGAGGAGATGCGGGCCTCTGGAGAGCAGAGGTGGAGGGGAATGGAGGTGCTGTGGACCACAGGATGCTCTGGTGGGCGTGGGGACACTCGCTCTGGCCAGACCGCGGGGCCGTGGCTTATGTGCAGACGCTGATGCAGACGATGGGGAGGGGACGGGAGTGTGCAGGGCCTGAAGGTGTCGGGGGAACAGTGCTGGGGAAGAGGCTCGGCTGAGGCCTGGGCTGCGGATGAACGGCCCTGAGTCACGGACTTGGAGCCGGTCCTGGAGGAGACCAGGGGAGGACGCACGCTGGGAACTCCCTCCTCCCCACTTCGGAGTGGGGGCAGAAGCCCGCGGAGGAGGGAACAAGACGACGGGAGAGGGAGGGCAGGAGCCCGGGGCCATGTGTTTCTGGAGGGAGGGGCCTCCGCTCACGTCTCGGGTCTGCTCCCTTAACCTCTTCCCTGGTACCTGCCACCAGGAGGGAGGGATGCTCCACAGGTGGGCTGGGCTGGCATTTGATAATCCGAAATAAATGGATGAAATTCCATAATAAATCAAGACAGGAGCAGGTGCCAGGTACAGCCTAAAGCCATACGTCATTTTTACGAAGATTTTGTTTGTCTTTCAAATATAATGCAAATTGAAATTCTAGGACTCTTTAAGACCCCAAGTAAATGAATCATTCAAAGTAAATGTCACAGCCTGGAAACGGATAAAGAGGACGACTTCACTGAACAATGTAGCTGAAGAGATAGATGTTTGGGAAAAGGAAATTAAACACATAAGATATTAGATTAGGTTTCAGAACCTAATGGTACACTCCTGGAGAGGAAACAGTGCACCACTGCTAAGAAAGGAGAAAAGACACATTTAACCAAGTTTAAGAATAATTCTGAGGAAATGACCAGAGTAAATGGAAATGGGGAAAAATAGATTTTCTTCAGGCTATTAAATTACAGACTTTTGGAGAAGGTCTGCTCTCACAGGCGTAGGGAAAGGAAGGTCTTGCTCTTAGGATGGGAGGTGCTCTTAGGATGGGAGGTGCTCTTAGGATGGGAGGTGCTCCGAGGGTGCGAGGGACTGACGTACAGTTTGATTAGGAACGTTCACATCAGCTCTTCGCAGGGACCGACGCGGGAGGAGCACACCCTCAGTCACGCGCTTTCCATTTCCATCCTCCCCGGCGCCCCGTGTGTCTCACCTTCCGTAAATCACCAGGCAAGAAAGGGCCCTGTGACACCGTCCCTCCAAGCCTCACCTCAGTAAAAACGTAAGTGATGAGAAAACACAGGCGTTTGGCCTGTTTCCCATCTAGAGGCCGCACTGTCGAGTGAAGGAGCAGAGACAGCAGAGACCCCGATGGCTGCTTCGCTGATGAAAGGACCCAAGAAGTGGCTGATCAGTATGGACCACAGTCGGCCAGGCTGATGCCAATAACTTGGTTTCTGGGTGGAAGGGACTCGGTGTCACCTGAACTGTTTCTCTTTCACAGGTTCTCACTCATCCCAGAGATACGGTGTGTTAGGAGCTAACAAATGTGCTCTCAACGTCAGTTACAGAAATGACCACTGCTGACAATTTGTTGGCGTTTAATATCCACGAAGTTACAACCAAATGGAAAACAATTAGAAATGCGGAACTGTCTCTGTCTTAGACTGTCTTTGCGGCAAGGAATAAAAAGGGTCGACAATTAAATAGCAGTACACGTGGATTTTAAACTCTATCATTGCTGACTGTAAGGGACAAGTTATTAAATAATATATGTGAGGGCTTCCCTGGTGGCGTAGTGGTTGGGAATCCACCTGCCGATGCAGGGGACACGGGTTCGTGCCCCGGTCTGGGAAGATCCCACATGCCGCGGAGCGGCTGGGCCCGTGAGCCATGGCCGCTGAGCCTGCGTGTCCGGAGCCTGTGCTCCGCAACGGGAGAGGCCACAACAGTGAGAGGCCACAACAGTGAGAGGCCCGCGTACCGCAAAGAAAAAAAAAAAAATGTGACAGGTATTATTTAGTGCAACGTAATTTGAACTAAATCATCCAATAGTTAGTCCTCAACCACTGTCACTATGGAGAAGAAAGCCAGCTCCATGTGACCTATGGCTTGGTTTCTATCTGGGTTGATTCTAAAAGTAAAATGGATTCATGATGATACACGATAGATAAGAGAACAAAACCAAAAAGGACAAAAGAAGTCTTCTGTGGCAGATGTTCTGGTTATAATTTTCTTGAAATGTTCTCAACTGTAGTCCGTCACCAACCCACTGGGCCCAGATGAAGTTAGGGTGGGCTCAGGCAGAATTAAATTTTGCAGTCCCAAGTATTTGCACCAAGCTCTGTACAGATTTTCTTGAGTTTTCATTTCCAAAAACAATTTTGAGGAAATACTCCTTTTTATGATGTTTAAAAACTTCGAGCTGTATTTAAAAACGATAAATAAGACTGTATCTGAAAACAGAAAATAGTATTTCTATATTTCTGTGAAATAATTATAGCTTAATGGCATCTGAGTTTTCCAGGAAGATACTCATCTTAATACCAAATTATCAAATGACAAGAAATAACTCCAAGAAAAGTTAGGGGTTTACCAAATGCAAGCGACCTGGAAACTGAGGACAGCAGCGCCTGTGAAGGGGGCAAACTGGCCTCCCGGGGCCCATCCAGACTCAGTTCTAGTGGGTAAAACAGGGCGTCACTCACAGCACACCTGAACCACAGCAGCTGACCTGTGCCTGAAACTCAATACACCCACAGACTTATCACTTAGAGCGAAAAAATACTGCCCAAGTGATCGAAACCTAACTGGAAATTTGGGGGAATTCTAATAATGCAAAGCTCCTCCGTGGTTAGCAGTAGCAAAACTGTGTTTGCCATATAATATTAAAGCAACTAATTTCTGGCAATTAGAAACAGTGTGTGATGCCAGGGGCGCACGTAGGTTATGCGAAGCGGACACAAGGGTTGAGCTGTCCTGCCGAGTGGCCCCGGAGGCAGCCCTCTGAAGGGCTGCTCATCTGTGGGCACGGCCGGGCCTGTCAATGGGATCCGGGCCCCGAGCTGACCACAGGGGCCAGAGAAGCCCGGAGAACCCCAGTCTTGTTCGCTCTGTGACCGGGAAAGGGGTTTTGAGCAGCTGGAGGGCAAAAAGCATCTCTTTTACTCTTTTTACACCTGTCTCAGCATTTGGATCAGCGTTAGGTTAAAACAAAGTGATGCTCAGGAAGCATACAAAGTCACCTAAACAATGTAGTGGGAAATTGTTGTGCTTTGCCTTCAAGGTTGGCCAGACTTCCCAGGGGTTACTGGAATGACTCTGGTTTCACAGGGACTCGATGTGGCGTTCTACGACCTCTGCTTATCTTAGTTCTAGGCTGTGCAGAGAAAAAAAAATACATACACACAGTTCTGTCATAAACAGTTTGTCTAGAAGAGAGTCTAGGTGCTTGAGTGGTCCTTCCAGCACCTTCCAAAAAAAGGAGAGAAATGGCACTTCCTCATGAGGCCACAGTGAAGAGCGCTGGGTAAGGACCCGCCTATGGCCGTGTGTTCCTGGCGGGGGAGGGACATGCCATCTGATGAAGCCGAGGAGGCCTGGGGGACGCCCAGTGCCAGCATCCAGCACGGATGCTGCAGGTTCTCAGAGACAGGGGGCACCTCACGGAGTACAGGACACGCTTTCACGAACTCAGACGAGTTCTGTTCTGACAGCCCTTCAGGTGAGGTGCCTGTGGGTGGCACAGAAATCCAAAGGTGCCCCGAGTGTGAGCTCCCCCGTCACAGGCTCTGTTTAGACGGTGAGACTGATGGAAACGGTCAAGTGCTTTGCAGGGTCCAGCACTGTGTGAGGCGTTTTGGAGGCCGTATCTGCCTCACTTATCCTCACGACCCCGTGTATGGTCTGTACTGTTACTGTCTTTTCCCAGAGGAGCAGGTTGGAGAGCAGGAAGCAGAGTGCTTGGCTCCAGGCCCCGAGATGGTAAATGCCAACGCCTGGACCCCAACCCAGCGCCTGACTCAGGGCCCCAGCTCCCAGACGCGGCTCTGCCTCTTGACCTCAGAATTCTCCCCTGAAGAGAAGAGACTGGTGTAGCCACAGCCAACAGAAGGCCCAGTTCCATCCATGAAGGACAACAGATTCAACATCTACACTACATCTTAAAAGGTACCTTTGAATATTTAGAAATTTCCTTTTTTTTTTTGCAGTACGCGGGCCTCTCACTTTTGTGGCCTCTCCCGTTGCGGAGCACAGGCTCCGGACGCGCAGGCTCAGCGGCCGTGGCTCACGGGCCCAGCTGCTCCGCGGCACGTGGGATCTTCCCAGACTGGGGCACGAACCCGCGTCCCCTGCATCGGCAGGCGGACTCTCAACCACTGCACCACCAGGGAAGCCCGAAATTTCCCATTTTTAAGAGTAATGCAGAAGGAAATAAAGAAACAAGGCTGTCCCAGTGGGAACAAAGATCAGAATTAGAAAAATCCCTCACAATAACATACACTTTAAAAAGAAGATATACAGATGAAAAAGGATGGGTGTTTACATCTTGATTTTATATGGTTTTATATGTTGGGATAATTCTACTTTATACTTTAAATGAAAACTGCCTGTTTTTATATTTTATATTCAAAATTCCCTGTCAGAGAGCCCGTTCATTCTGACTAAAATATATTCGTCACATTACACACAGAAACAACCCAGAATGCCATTAAAGATAAAATTCCCAACTCACACAATTCTCTGGGACTTTCCACATTTGAGTCTCATAAAGTCACTCGATATCATCTTCGTGACTAAAAATATAACTGCAGTATTACTTAAAATTATAATCAAATCATTCTCTTGCAAATTAAGACACTTACTCTTGGAAAAATAGCAAAATTGAATTAGGTGTGTCTTTTCTTGACAGATCAAAAGCAACTCCATTAAGCCATCAGTTTTACATTAATGGCACGAGACATGGCCCAGATGAGGAAAATGTCCTTTGGAGCCATTTTGTACTTTATTTAAAGAGAGATGGAGATGTTCCTCACAATTCAAACGCGAAGCAGAACTGTATCACAGGTCCCCAGACCAAGAGGCCAATATGATCCCCATGAGGTAGCCATGCACAGCAGAGAGCCCAGGTCTATCTTCCCTCAATTTCTTATTTCTTCCAATTATTGTGTCTGCCACCCACCCATCCATTCATCCATCCATCCACCCACCCATCCACACATCCATCCATCCATCCATCCGATATTTACTAAGGGCCTCCTATGTATCCATTATTCTTCCTTCAGCTGTAAGAAAACTACTTCCTTGCTGCTCAACTCTCTTCTAAGTCTTGGCTTCTACAATACCTGACCATCACACTAAGTGTTATAGTATTATTCTGGGGGGATTCTAAAACACATCGTGGTGAGGTTACATTACCATTAGCCTGAGTTCTGTTGGGATGATAGCTCTCTTAGAATAAAAGATACACTCTTTATGTAATAAGTAAGAACAACCTACCCAGTGTTGGTATAACGCTCTGCACTTATGTAGCCATGAGCCACTGGATCCTCCTGGAAACCTCCATCCACAAATGATAAGGTGGAGATGGAACAGAAATGATTCTTCCGAGACCATCCAGCTAGTAGTGACTGCGGCTCAAGCTCAAGCCCAGGTCAGTCTGTTCCCAGCGCGGGTCTCTGCTTCTCTCTTACCCTGTCTCAGTTTAGTATGAATATTAGTTAAGAGTTTGCAATGTTCATGCTAAGTTAATTCACAAATACTGTTGGTTGCTGCTGACGTGAAGGTAAGAACAGACAAATTAGATCCTTCTCTCTCCCTCCAGAGCCAAGAGTAGCACAAAAGAAACTGGGAGGTTTTATAGCTAATCTGGCATAAATGGTGACTTCCTAGCCGGATTATTATCTGTAGGACTGACTTAGGAAGCCAGGATACAGAGTGATAAACTATATTAATTCAATCCTTTCATTTATGCGTCAGAGTTTGTTTAAGCCAAATTGATCTTACTGTGCTTATTTCTGGTCACATTTTGAAGATAACCAGTGCGGAATTCTGAAGTTTTATTAATTAGCTATTTCGAGTGGACATTTTCGAGGAGAGGATGGCTGAGCACTGTTGGGCAGGGGTGACAGGTCAGGACACTGGACACGGCAGCACTGTCCGCTGGGAGGTCCGTTTGGCTTCTGCTTCACAATTAAAACACTGAGCCGCAATGAGAATGGATTGTTCTTCCTCAACTGCTATCTTCCAAGGGTCATAAAGCTTCTTGGCAAATCCTTATTTTTAATTATGTGCCATTTGGTGTCATTCGAAAACACTGGAGAGGTTTAAAGCATCTGTGCAATGACTCGGACTAGAAACGCAGGCCCTGCATCCCGTGCGGTGGTGGGCAGCACGGTCAAGGTCAGCCCCACCTGGGATGTCGCCCCAGGCAAGCAGCCTGCCTCCTGGGATCTCGGTCCTTCCTCTGGAAAAGGGGGTCCCGGGGTGACCTGCGGGAACAGAGGCCGTGTGTGCCGAGTCTGGGTGGGCAGAGTACCTGCCCGTGAGAGCGCACGGCCCCTGCAGCGCCCACAGGTGGAACCCACCGGCACAGCTGGCAAAGCAGCACCGGGGTGTGTGGAACCCGGCGTCTCGCAGCGGAGGGTGGAAGGCAGGATGGGCTTGGAGCTGCAGGCTGATCCATCGCCTACTGGCCGCTGGTGCTCAGGCGACTGGCCCAGAGTCGTAGCCCTGCCGAGGGCTGAGGCAGCAGGTCCCCCGTGTGTGGGAAAGCTCCTCCGTCCTCAGCCTGAAATCGCTTCCTCCAACAGGCAAAAGGAAACACTTCAGGGGAGATGTTTTTCTCCATTAAAAATGGAAACAGGAGGACCAGGGACTAGGGGAGCAGTCACTTTAAATGATGGAAACTTGGTTCCCCCCTACAGCGGATCCTGAACCGCATCAAGTGTGCTGGGGATTTACTTTGTAAACTGAGGTTTCTGACAGTTTTCACTACAGAAGGAAATGCCTGGGTCATTTTCTAAAGAGATGGTCCGAGGATGTGACTGTCCTCTTGAACCTGGCAACGAGTGACTGCCAGGGCTTTCCTTTGGTGATAGACTTAGCTGCCTGGGGTCACAAGCCAGGTGATCGTGTGAGACAAAAACTGGGGGAAGGGTCAGAAGTTACCCCGCGGTGGTTCCCCAAGCTTTGTGACAACGCTAATCTTATTAAAGTTGAGTGATGTCACCTAATGAGCTTTATTTTTGAACTTTTTGGAGGACAAATTAGAGGCACCTACCTGGACTTTTTAATCACTTAGTAACGCCAAACAATTCCCTTGATTGGAGAGAATCAAAAATTAAGGCCACAGTAAATCCTTGTTGTTTACCTATTTTATATATAGTGGTGTGCATCTGTTAATCCCATACTCCTAATTCCACCCTCCCCTTCCCCTTTGGTACCCAAAAGTTTGTTTTCTATGTCTGTGAGTCTGTTTCTGTCTTATATGTAAGTTCCTTTGTACTATTTTTTAAATTCCACATATAAGTGATATCATGTAATATTTGTCTTTCTCTGTCTGACTTACTTCACTTAGCGTGATAATCTCTAGGTCCATCCATGTTGCTGCAAATGGCATTTTCATTCTTTTTTATGGTTGAGTAATATTCCACTGTGTATATGGTGTGTGTGTGTGTGTGTATACACACACACACACACACACACACACACCCCACATCTTTTACTGTATAGCACAGGGAACTATATTCAATATCTCGTAACAGACTATAATGGAAAAGAAAAGAAAAAAGAATATAGATATATACATATATATGTATAACCGAATCACTTTGCTGTACACCTGAAACTAAAACAATATTGTAAATCAACTATACTTCAGTAAAAATATAAATAAATAAAATTTAAAAATAAGAGAAAAAAGTAAAGGCCATGGCATACCTTTTGAAAACAGTTATGTAAAGTTAATTATTTAAGGGAGACCAGAGGACTAATTCAATGTTGGGAAAACAGATTCTGCCATGTTGTATGCACATGAGAAGGCAAATAATTATTTTTTACTTCAAATTATTTTGAAAGAAAAAATTCTGATCTCCCTCCAAATAGCTTTGTCTCTAGCTTTTGTTGTTGTTGTTGTTTTAAAACTAGCTGGCCTCCTCTTTTTGCCAGGGAGATCCTCTATCATTGTTAAATACACGAAGTCCTGAAATTGCCCATCTTGGAGTTGCCCATATGAGAAGCAGCTGCTCTCTGCCGGCCTCTCCATCAGGGCAGAATCTCCACTCCAGCTCCCTGGACGCCCACATCTCCTAGGTGTATCCTGCCCGCGCTAATTTAAGAAAGACCATTCAAATTTATTGACAATCCGTTAGCCATTGTCACTTCATGCCACAAACACAAACATTTTTATCCATCCGTCCATCTGTCCATCCATCTGTCCATCTACAAACGTAATTATTAATCCTATTATGTGCCAACCATGAGCCAGGATTATTAGAATAATTCTTGGAAAATTCTATGAAGAGAAAGCATTGCAATTTTCACTTTACAGCTGGAGAAACTGAGTCTCTAATAAAGTTAAATATTAGCTGAACGTTGGTATTTTCATGGTTCAACGTAATAATCTGCCCAGAGCCGGGGTGGGTGGGAGGTTGGGGGGTACTGCATTCCTCCCACAAAATATTTGGAAAGAGGTGGAAGAAACTAGGAAAGGGACCTAAACCCAGCTTGGGGTGGAGTGTTTGCAGAGGCTGGGCCATGCACCTCTGGAGGCTGCTCATCTATGACAAATCAGGAATAAGCCCTCTGACGGAAGTAAAAAACACAAATTCAATTTAAAAACGTAGTACGTTTCTAAAAAACTGTATCACCAACAGTTTGACTTATATCACAAGATTGAAATATTTCTCTGATGCGGTCTAACAACTGTAAATATTCATACACAAACACACTCAGCTCACTTAAAGCAAGCTCTTAAATCAACATGTTCTCACTTTCGTCAGCATCGTGCACCCAAAGGACTACAGAGACAAGCTTGCCTGACAAGTTACACAGCCGGCATATTTTCTTGAGAATGAAGACAACATTCACACAGAACTAGGCCGGGAACCTTGGCTTCAAAGCGCAACAGATTAAGGGCTGAGATGGTTTAGAAATGCAGTCCACAGTGATGGAATTCTGACACTTTCCAGAACAGAACGTAGATCAAATAAGAAATACCTTATTCCGTAACGTGTATTGCATATAGTGAAGAGAAGTGCACTTAACAGAAATGTAGATAAAGATTTTGATTACATTTTTGTACCATCATAAGCCCTCGGTTTCAACCATAGCATCTGAGACACGGCACAGAGCCGCAGAGCATCTGCAGTGGAAGGAAGAGAGAACAAAGGGGAGTGGGAATGCACGGGGTGACTGTGACTTGGTATCTGAGAAAAACCCTGGAGAACGGAACCTGCCTCACAGCCAGGCAGTGAGGAATGAGGTGTATATAAGCACAAGGAAAGCAAAAAGTAAAGCAAATTTTAATCACACGGTTAGCTGTGGAACGTATCCACAGCTGTCCTGGAACATATCCAATACAAAGTTTATATTAACTGACTATTAGGTATTTATACCATTTTTTTTCATACTTCAGTTAGTTCTGGAATCTGCCTTGTACCTAATATTTAATTAACTTATTTATTCACATTCATAAGCATCAAATATTTAGTACTCTCAGTGATAAATTTTAGCTGTGTCTTGGGCTTAAATTCAATGGAGTCTAATATTTCCTTTTTTAACTAATCCGTGTAAAATGTTAGATCACCCAAGGAAAGGGGAGAAATAGCAGTAGTTGCTCTTAAGGTATTACCAGCCTTCCGCATCTTCCTAAAGAACAGGATTTGGAGTTTCTCCTTTATATAGAAGTGTAACTTAGGGTATTAATATTTGCAATTAAATATTCATCAGTTTAGGAAGCCTGTGTTTACCTGGAATGGAATATGCTTATTATCAAAGAGTCCTTTTGTCCAATCCTGCACATTAAATATATATTTTTTTAAAGAAAAAAAAAAGCTGTCCCCACACACCAGCCTCGCGCGAGGATTCGGGAGAAGCAGCACCATCTTCTCTTAGTGATGCTTCTGGGGAGGCGCTGGGTTAAGACTGACCTCCACAGGGCCTAGGCTTTGAAAGCAGTAAGTTCAAGGCCAGAGTGGATGGGAAACGGCAAGAGCATTTCAGCCACGAGCGGAGATGCTCCCCCTGCACCCCACCGGGTTCTGCAGGCTCTGTTTCAGCTGTACCCAGAAACTGCTGAGGGCAAGTCATGGACATCCCAACACTAGAACACAGAGGTGTTTTCAGCTAAATGTTCTGAGGCGAAGACAAGGCAGGGGAAGGCCGTCCCCCCGATGGGGCACGCTCGTTTTGAAGCGGTGTGACATCATCTTTCATCGCTTCGAGTCAGAGGACCGTATTTAAATTCCTTCTAGAGAGACGCATTCAAAGTAAACTTAGGACAGGTATACTCTATATAAAATAGCGAAACTACCAGGACCTGCTGTATAGCACAGGGGGCTATATTCAATATTTTGTAATAACCTATAATGGAAAAGAATCTGAAAAAAATATATGTATAACTGAATCACATTACTGTACATCTGAAACGCTGTAAATCAACTACAATTAAAAAAAAACCGAGGTGAACTTAGGAACAATTACACAAGTTATTCTTACGTGTTCCACCCCTATGCCCTGAAATCAGATAGGATGTCCCAGAGAGGTGGCTCCTTTGGGGAATCTCCACCTGCAGTCCCAGAATCCGATCTGTCCCAACACTTGAGGTGTAGGGGGCTCACCTGATACCAGAAGCCGGGGACACTGCAGCCCCCGTCCGTGCAGGAGGCCCTGCACAGTGTCCTGCGTGCTGATGCCAGCCTGCTGTGTATCAATGAGATGCTCTTTCTGCTGCTGGAGACCCCTGGTCCTCAGCTCAGCCCTCGGTGAAGGGCATGGCCATGGGAGGCAGGGGGAGGGAGAGAAGAACCAAGCAAAAATACGAAACTCAATTCCACGATGGAAAGGCTGGGGTGGGCAGTGAGATTGTCAATTTAGCGTGTTCTGTCATCCCTGAGCCGAGTGGGTGCCGCTGGGGAGGGAGAAGAGAGGCGCGCATAAGGGCTCCTGCTTCCCTCGGCTCCACCTTGACGGAGGAAAATATACACAGATGCGCTGATGTGGAGCAAAAAAGGAAGGAGAGTGAAGAATACACTGTGCAATCAAATGCAAGCTCGCTAAATTATATCTGAGGGCGAAGAGGAGGGAACAGGGCCGTCCTCTTACTATTAATATAAAGGGCGTTGGTGCAGAGCTGAGGACGCTGCCCCCGCAGGCAGGGGGAGGAGAGGGCAGGGGAGCCAAGAAGGGCAGCTCCGTTCTCAGCAAAGAAGGAGCTGGGCTGACGGTGGGCTTGTTGGGAGACCGCCCAGAGCCCTGTGGTGAAACGAGGGGTCTCTGTTCTCTCCATTAGGGGAATGAGGGACCCAACGAGGGAGCAGGTCTGTGGCACCCCACCCGCCCCGCCCAAAAGGCAGGAGCTGCATTCCATTCCCTTTCCAGGGACTGTTCTAGGCTGAACACTCACAGACCGGAATCGAGATCAGGTCTGTGGACAGGATTAGTAGAAGTTTTCAGAGACTCCTTGCTCCAAATTGTTGAAATGAACAATCCTAGAAATACCGTAGCTGCTGAAAATGGGTCGAATGACGCACGAGGTTGAATCATGCAAAACTGCTGGCTTCTGACCTACAAAAGTGGCAGTTCCACATGGTCTAACCTGATGCAGAGTCTTGGATCGCTTTGGAAGGCCCACGGCCCACGACGCTCCCCCTGAGCTTGCCTGGCCACAGCCTCACCTGTGGCCGCTTCTTCATTTTCAGGCCACAGGCCACTTGCTCGCCAGGGAGCTCGGCGGCCTGCACCATGTAGCGCTCTCAGAGCCCTTCAAACAAACCCCACAAAGGAACCACTGAGAGACTGAACCCTTGGTGCCGTTATGTCCCAGCCCCGCAATTCAAGGCCTTTACAGATAGGTTTCACATGAGTTTCCTGAGAAGATCTCAGTGGATTTGCAAATATTGCTCCTACTAAGTCAAACCTCTTAATAAGATACATCTTTCCTTTCTCGAAGGTGTCACCTAGTCCCCCTCCTAACACAGTTCCTACCAGGAAGGAAGAACAGACTGGTGACTGATGGAGAAGGTGTACTTAGGTGCTACAGCCATAAGCAAGTAATGAGGCCCGTGTCCCGGCCGGGCAGCCGGGGCCACGTCAGGCCTGGGCACAGAGGTACAGAAACAGCAGCACGGCAGCGAGGGCCGGGAGGCAGGCACTGGGATGGCTCTGCAAGGTGACAACAAGATGACACTGTTGACTCTGCCGCCCTACAAGTGGAGGCGGGAGAGCCATCTAAACAGAAGGAACAGAGTCCTGGCCGTGTCAGGGCCATCGGGTCCTGGGGAAGGAGACGCTGTGCTCAACGACCCGGAGGGCAGGGAGCAGAGTTACCACCCTGACGGCCCTGCCCCACTTCCATCCTGCCAGGAGCCCGTGGCCTCAAAGCCTGTGCGTCAGCCGGCACTGGGCAGGGCCCTGGGCACACCAGACCCCCAGCTCCAGGATGACTGCGGGGGTGGTGCTCGGAGATGCAATGCTGCCTGCAGGACCCTGGCAAGTTCTCGCCCTCCCTGAGACGTGGCCGCCTCTGTAAAATGGGTGCATTACAGAACCCATCCTTTAGTACATGTGTTATATGTAATACCTATCATAAAAAGGTAGCTAAACAAATGCTGTTCTCCAACAACGACATTCATATATATTCCCTTTGTCCTTAGGGAGTACTTTTTGTAAAGTGGGGCCCGAAAAATACATCCTTTGGGAAAGAAAGGCATGATACGGGGTCATTTTCCACTGGAAAACACCCCATGCGTGTGCAGGAGGAAGGGGATTACTTTTATGAAGCCAGCGTCCTTGCAGACCCTGCTGCACTGGTAGCTTTTATGGACCATTGCACTGACCCTCCCTTTTCACAGATGTGGCAACTGGGCCAGGACACATGACGTGACGTGGCTCAAGCCCCTCTCCCAATTTATAATTTAGAGGCCTGACTACCATTGGATTAAGAAGCATTGAAAACATTGCAGAGCTGGCACTCGCCCTTAAGCAATCCTGATAACTCTTTATAATTAGGTGCCCCTGGCCAGACTAGATGCCCGACTGGAAACATTTTTCTCATTTCTGTTTTCTAATGATAGAGACTGAACTGGGTGGGGGATTAACCCACAGAAAAGCTACCAGCAACAGTTAAAGTCCCCCTGAATCAACAGCCACACGCACGGCTTCGGAGCAACGCAACACAGGTAACTTAATTTCATAAAAGGATCTTTCCAGAGTTTGTTTTTTTCCTCCCAGCGTATTGAAATGTACACATCATGCGTACAAAGTACAAGGCACCGTCAGGCTGTAATTTTACTTCCGCACATATTTAACTTGCTGCTGGGGATGAACCATTTCATGGTTCCTGTGCTTTAGCAAATGAAATAAATCAATGTGTTAAGAGAGAGTGATTTTTTTTTTTCTTGCCATTTGGGGGAAGTGCTCTTTACTCGTCTATTAACATGAACTTAATGAACCGTTTCACATTCACAACCCCTTAGAAAGGTCGTAATGCTTATTTCTTAATTAAATTTTTTGAAGTCCAATAATGCTAATTTTCTTTTATACCTCCGTGCAGGGAGCAGTGCTTTAAAGAAATTACTGAGGATAAACAACAGCACAGAATGAGGACTATTTCAGTTGGTTAAACATAGATGCTTGTAGGGCTCTATAAAGGAAGATAAAGAGAAACGACCAGCAGTTTATTAAGGATAATCAAAGAACCAGGGATTTGGGGTTGCCATGGAATTCGGACCTAAATAAAGTTTATCATTTGGCGATGGCTTGGTGTGAGGCTTGCAAACAGGCAGCATCATCAAGCCAACATGCCTTAAGAAACAGGGGTCACTCAGGATGTAAGTTCCTTTCCAGAATTCCTCCTACATGTTGATGCTGAAACTTGCCAGCCTGGGTTGAAAGGCTGAGGCTCCCTATGATGCAGAGACAGGTACTTGAGGCTCACTGCTGCCTTGTTCTCAATGGTCTGATTTTTTTTTTCCGTCCTAATTACAGCAGACAGCATCGCAGCTTTGTCAGCGTTACCTGCTCTCAATAGAGGCGCTCTCAGGCCCCTGGTCGCCGAGCTGGGAAGAAAGCAGGCTCCCCAGTTGGCAGGAGTCTTGGATCCTCGCCCCCAGCCGCACTGTGCAATCACACTGTTTATTCCGCTGTAACGATCAGACAGCGCGGACAGAGCACCTGGTCCTCCAGGCTGGCCCTCCCTTGGCAGCTGATGGGCAACCTCCCTGCCAGGTGGTCGTGCTTCAATGACATGAGCTAGCCATTCTAGGGTTAACGAGGACCCACTTTCTTCAGAACGCCCCGGGAAAATCAGTTATTCATAAAGGACACTATGCCTTTTGTTGATCGCTGAACAATGTTGCCGAAAACCCATTAAATTAAATTCTCTTTATTGGACTGAATAATGTAATAGCGATAGCCCCAGTGAGATGTTTGCCCGTTTATTTACCAAATTTCTGAATAATTTATACATGGATCCTGGCTCTTTTTACTGAGTGGCCAAATGCTTCTTCGGGACAGAACAGTGTAGCTTTGCCTTCATTTTAATGTGGGTTAATGCTCACTCGCAAATAAAAAACAAACAAAAGCAGAATTTGAGTGGCCAGAGAATGAAGTCTCTCTCATTTTAACAGAGAATTCACATTCCCCTTTTTTTTGCAGGAGGACTTTCATATATACTGGCATGAATTTACATCAGATGCTTTTTCTTTCTTTTTCTTTTTTTTGGGTCTCTCATATGATCACTGTTTCCATGATAGAAAACGGAAGAGAAGGAAACAAGAGTAGGACATGTGAAGGGTTGAGAATCTCTAAGTTGGGGAAGGGCTTAGGTGGGAGGTGGTCCTGGGGAGGTGAGTGTGGGTGGAATTTGATGGTGGCTCGGACATCCCCTCCCGCCCCACCTAGAGCTGCTCGCGGAGGCCTCAGTGGGCAGCGGCGGGTCACAGTGGGACAGCGGTAGAAAGGAGCCCCCTCCCCTCCTCCCCCTCTGTTTCTCCCCTCCAGGGGTTGACGGGGGTGGGGTTCCCCGAAGGGGCCATCTCTTCCCTTCCCGAGCAGGCTTTAGTGTCCTATGGTTAGATGTCCAGGCCGGTTTCACGGATTGAATGTACAGACAAAGCTTAAAGTGGAGGGAACATAAGGGAAACAAAGGTGAACATAGATCCAACAGTTGGTTAAATAACCTTGTCCTAAGGATTTAGCCTTAGCTGTTTGGGAGGCTGTTTTAAAACAGAATTTTTTTTTTTTAAATTTGGAGGTAGCATTAACAAAAACATCACAGAAAGTTAGATTATCCTAAAGTACACATTGATTATCAAAAAGAACATAAAAATTTCTATTGGATTTCACTTTCATTTAAGGAAAACAACCCTGCCTTCTCTCAGAGATGAAGGAGAAGGTCTAAGCAAATTTAAACAAATTTAGGAAGACAGGTGTCAATTTTAGTTGATAGGCAAAGTCAAAATCCTGCGTGTGAGTAGTTTTAGCAATTAGCGACAGTGCACTTGGGAAGCTGAGGACGTGGGTGAGGACGGGGGTGTGCACGGGGGCTAAGGCTGTGGATTCCTCTCCGCCAACGGCCCAGAGGCTCGGCCAATTCACCCCAACTCCCTCTGTGCAGCAACCCCACTGTGAGTCGTGACTGACTGTGTCCCCACACCCCAAGGTCTCGCCAAGGGTGGCTGCTCAGAGGATGTTTTGCGGGACCTTCCCAAACCCCGGCATCTCCACCCTGCTCCCCTGGTCTTGGCCTGACCCAGGCTAGGAGCACACGCTCCGGCCCCTGGGCCCCATCATGCAACCACTTCACTTGTTTCCTCTGCAGTAAAACCTCAAAGGTAAAACCAAACTGGAACCCAGGGCCAGAACAAAGCCAGCACCAGAGAGCAACTTTCTGCTTTGTGGCTGATGAAACACCAAGAGCCCTGACTACAATCGGACATTGAGAAATAAATGTTTTAGTTTTGCTTCCTGATCATTTTCGATAAGCGCTTTGGCTTTGCCTTGGCATTTATCTTCCCGAGGCAGCCTGCTGCCTGGTCACAGTGTACGGCTCTCATGACATTATCTCTGAATTATGAGACCCACCTGGAATGAGGCTCCCACACAAAGGTATGAGGATGTGTCGGTGACAAGCAGACGCTCTTTTGCAGCTCAAAAACAATGGCTGACACTTCTGCGTGAATAGACAGAAAGCGCATCAAAGGCAGCCTTTCATGGAGAAAAACTGTGTGATGCCCACTTTAATCTCTCTGAAAAATCTATGCACAAACTGAACCCAACTTCATTTTTCACATAAATGCTGAGGCTTGATACAAGGACATTTCTTCCTTTGCAGTTAAAAGATGAGGTGACAAAGATGCGCTAGTATAGCCTTTGCCCTTTTTAAAGCTATTTCAATGGGCCAGGACACTTCACCACTGATACAAGGGCAGGGACTTGACAATAGCTGCATTTGAAGTGTTCTGACTAAAACCAGTCATTGTTAGAGATTAAAGAAAGGCATTAAGATCTACATTTTCCTTAAAGCTGCATACTTTTTATACCTTAACCCTTTGATCAATTGTCAAAGGTCTGAAAAGGTAAGATGGTGATATCACGAGGGCTTACACAATTACAGTGGCACAGGGAGGTGATCCGAAGGGGATTAGACTGGACCCCTGGGTGAGGAAGGGTGCAGAAGCACCTTTCTGGGCAGGGATGGGGAGTCAGTTCTCCAGCAAGCAGATGCCTAGAACTGAGGCCACCCAGGCAGTGAGTCTTCCAATGCTGTGTTATTTTGGGGCGACTACGAAAGGGTGTCTCGGGATGCCTCCTGCCCTCCACCTTCCTCTCCTTGTGCCTCTGGGTCCCTCTCCAGCCTCGGGTGCCCCAGACCAGGCGCCTAGTTGTGAAGCTGGTGCTGTTTGCCCTTCACGGTTTCCAGCCACTTTCCCGGCGTCCCTGCCTCCCGGCCGGGCTGCTACTCTGAGTCCCACTGTGGGGCATCCTCGTGCAGTGGAGTCTCTCTCTGCGGTCACACTGCCCGTGCCGCGGGTCTGCCCCCGCCACTCAGCCAGCCGCGTGCTCCACAGCACGGCAGCCACCGCTTCGGGCCTCGGGTTCCTCGTGGGTGAGGAGTGAATGCAGCGGTCCCATAGGAGGAGTGAGTCCAGCACCCAGCACAAACTGAGCCCTGAGCCCCAAAGAGATGCGGGCTCCTGATCACCACTCCTGGTGCTGAAGGAACCCGGGGAGCTTCCTGACTCTAACCCCAACGAGCAGCACAGGCCTTCCCTCCCATTCCTCAGGCATCCGTGAACTCCTGAGAAGGGTGCTGCCTGAGGCCTGGCTGTGCATTACAATCACCTGGGCATTGATTAATCCCCACTCCAAGCCCAGGGAACCAGAGCGGGTCCTGGGCATCAGGGGAGCGGGTCCTGGGCATCAGGGTATGTTGCAATTCTCCCGGCGGGTCTAGGGTTGAGAACCGTGGCTAAGGGCGATGCAGATGAGCATTTGCCCTGAGCCCTTCTCTGGCACAGGTTACAAGATCGGAGGGCAGGACCTCCAGGGGCCTGGGAGCTGGGGCCCGAGAGGCCTGCAAGCAAGCAAGGTTTCTTATCTTAAAGATAATGCAAATTCATGGCTTGTGTTTACTTTAATAAAAAATGTTGTGAATGATTAACTTCCAAGTACTGCTGCTGGTCTGCAAAGGCAGCTTAGCTTCTCGCTGGACTTGCCTGCACCCTGGCTCACTGCCGGGTTCCCAACTGGAGACATTCTAACATAACGTCGGCCTATCCCAGGAGTGTCTGAGTCTTGAAAGGAGATTCCTAAAGGCAGAGAAGTCTTCATGCCCACAGGGCTGAAGTCAGGATGGCGGGAGGGCAGAGGTCAGGACAAATATATCGGTCCCAGGTTGGCTCCGGGTATGAGGGCCGCTGAGTGAGGTTCGCTGAGCCACTGTATCCGGAAGCTCAGGGGAGCCTTTAACCTCATTCTGGCTTTGGCTCAGCTTGTGGCCTTGCCAGGCGAACATCTCCCGGAAAGGACTGCTCCTGCGATATCTTATTTTAAAAACAAACCAAAAGCAGAAAAGCCCAATCACCTCCTCCCTGCCACCCTAGACAAGGCCATCTTCCCCAGGGCCACCTGGCCGGGATGATCTCCAAAGTGCCTCCCCTGCCTAGCACCAAACACTCGCATTACCTTGAACTGTCAAACAGGCCTTAAGACTCACAGTTCGAGTGAACTTAATTATAAACAGACTTTATCAGCTTGTCCAATGTGTTTACCCTTCTGAGAACCGGCCTGTAAAGAAGTATACTCTTAAAAAGAAAAGTAGCAAAACCCAGCAACTGCTCTGAAAGCACTCTAAGATCTGAATTTGTAAGCATTTCCTGAAAAGCTGAAATCACAACCTAGCCAATGCTAACACAGTCGCTAGCATGGAACAATGCCTGCCTGTTCTGAAAAAAACATTAATGACTGAATTTATAAATACAGTCGATTTTCTTCTTAGAGCCAAAAACATCACTTCCTCTGCTGGATGACCTTTTCCTCTCGTTCTAACAGAAGCTGTGGTCAGCAACATTTTTTATTCTTACTGAACTACCTGTTCTTTATAGAGATCAAAACTGTGACCTCCTTGGATTGTCGAGTGAATGTATATGCTTCTAGTTAGTAGGTGTGTACAGTTAAAAACTGAAAGTTATAAAACAGAAAAATTTGGGATTTGTGTTCTCTCAATTTCTCCATGTTGAGAGTTTCACTTAAAAACAAGTGAAAATCATTTAGAGAAACAGAAGACAATTCTAAATGAATTCTACATTAGTTAAACACATAGGGTGGCAGGTTATCAACCTTTTTTTGGAAAGCATCACATCTTCTGACAGTGAGAGATGCACATTTCAAGCCAGGTTTTGAAATTAATGAGATGGGGGAGAGGAGGGGCAGGAGGGAGGGGAGAGAGAAGGGAGAGCAGCGGCATAGACAGTTACAGCGCCGTGAGGTCACAAGACCACTGTGGAAACTACCTGAATGCATGCAGCAAGGAGCAAGGCTGCGTTGTGCCCCAGGTGACACAGAACGCAGCTGACGTGGGCTGCCATGGGTACAGTGCAGAGGCCAAACATGTCATAGTGCCCGATGGGTTTATGTATAAATGATAACGTGACTTATTAGACTGGACTTATAGGTCCTGGGACTTCAAAACGCCTGGGCCAGGATGGGGTTGGGAACACTGGGTAACCTCCCTGGAGTGACAAGTCACCGATCAGCTGGGCTGGCTGTGCTCAACTGCCCACTCTGGGGCTGAATCCTGCTCTGAAGCCCTCTGGCTGCCACGGTTCTGCTGGACTTTGGTTCGATGGCCCATTTGCCATGATTCAAAATCCACTTAAACTGGTCTCCCAGCTGACTGGCAGGCACAGTATTTTAATTATCTCACTCGTAGATTTTTAATATTTTTACTAAAAATTGCGTATAAAGCAGAGGTACTTTTTTCCATTTACAATTTTGATTGCAATGATATACAGATGGTTTGAGTCCCCATTTTACGGGTTGGTAAATGAAGGAGGACTATCTACTGCCCAGCACCAGAAGGGGGTTCGCTGTCGGGGTCTTTGTCAGTCTTGAGAGTTCGCTAACCCGGCAGGCCATTCGAAAGTGTCCCAGGCGAAGACGTATTTCATCTGTTAACTGATTTTTAAAGCCCTTATCACAAAACAGGGTTGGAGGCACTGCATACAACAACAATAATGAAACACCATTCATTGGGCACAGGGCCCCCAAAAACCAGCCACACAAATAGAAGTTTAAAGGAAAATGATGGTTTCAGAGAGAGAGACCAAGAAGGTTCAAGATGTAGCTACCTCAACAGCTGGGGGTTCCAGGAACGAGCAGCCTCTCAGACATGGCCCTGGGCTCCGGGAGGTGTCCTGGCAGGTCGTCAAACCCTCCTCACAGGCCCCCGCACACACGGAATTCTCTGCACAGTTAATGGAGTTGATGTTCATGTGTAATACACGTTTTGGGAATCAAAAAATCAGGTCGAACTGTTTGACAATGCCTTTTTTCACTAGGCCAAAAAAAGTCACAGGTCAACAATTTCATGTATTTCAACCCAATTTAAAATAAGGTGTGGAGCTCACCTTGCAACCTGTCTCTTTGTCATCATGCAGCTATTTTCCCAGGTACCTTTAGAGAGACCAGGCAGGATGGTTCTGGATGTGGCCACGTGGACAGGGCCTCAGGGCCTACCCCAAGCCCCGTCAAGGACATCGCCAAGGAGGGTGCCATGCCCCCAACCACATGTTGCTCAACGGATGCTGGGGGAGGGAGAGCCAAGTGCGCCCCCTTCTGGATAATAATCCCACTTCATCTACACGCGAGCGTTTCCTGGCACCGTTCTAGCTGCCTTGGTCCCACGTACTCTTCCAGCTCTTTAATCCCTTTTGCTTTTATGCTCGTGTACAGGGGTACTTAGTCTGGAACAACTTTAACATTGATTTTCAAATTTATTAACTTTATAATGATTGAGAACACAAATATAGTTTTCCCTCTAATTCTGGTGGAGGTAGGTAAAAATGCTTTTTTGAAGAAATAAATCTTCAGACATATTTTTTGCCATTATAGGAATAGGAGCTAATACTGTAAAGAAGAAAACTGAATACAATATGAATGTGAGACTCTCATATTTCAGGATGGAAAGAAATTCTAGGATTTGAAGGCTCTTGACAGGGTAGAACGGAGTTTAATCCCTACATTAAACAGACTTTAAGAAATGGCACACAAATCACAGGTATGGTTTTAATTTTTTATTTTATAAATTTATTTATTTTATTTTTGGCTGCGTTTGGTCTTCGTTGCTGCACGCGGGCTTTCTCTAGTTGCGGAGAGCAGGGACTACTCTTTGTTGCAGTGCGTGGGCTTCTCATCGTGGTGACTTCTCTTGTTGCAGAGCACGGGCTCTAGGCACACAGTCTTCAGTAGTTGTGGTGCACGGGCTTCAGCATTTGTGGCTCGCAGGCTCTAGGGCGCAGGCTCAGTAGTTGTGGCTCACGGGCTTAGTTGCTCCGTGGCATGTGGGATCTTCCCGGACTGGGGCACGAACCCGTGTCCCCTGCATCGGCATGTGGACTCTCAACCACTGCGCCACCAGGGAAGCCCGCAGGCGGATTCTTAACCATTGCGCCAGCAGGGCAGTCCACAGGTATGTATTTTTCTGTTTTTTAAATCAAGATTAAACCCCAGGTCTTAGTTTGTAAAAGATGTTTTAAATAAATGAACATAGCTAGGTTCATACCTTTTGTTGTATTTATCAAATTTATCAGGTCTTTGAATAGGTGCTCACAAAACACCTCTAAATCCAGACAGAATTTTATAATATACTAAAAATAAAAGGTAATGAATTATTTGGGTTTTTTTGAAGAGTTTTTGATGTGGACCATTTTTAAAGTCTTTATTGAATTTGTTACAATATTGCTTCTGTTTTATGTTTTGTTTTTTCTGGCCACAAGGCATGTGGGATCTTAGCTCCTGACAAGGGATTGAACCTGCACCCCCTGCATTGGAAGGCGAAGTCTTAGCCACTGGACCGCCAGGGAAGTCTCAAGGTAATGAAGTTTTAAAAATGTTTTACTTGAGTCTTACCATTTTCCCAGAAGAAGTGGATTCAGGTTTTATTCTGTTACTTTTAATAAAATCTATGCTACAAAGTTTCTTAGGCAATTCCATAAAACAGAGATACTGGAAAACAGTATTGTCATTTTTGGTATTTGGGCATGTCTCTAACTTTAATCTCAGAAGGGGAAATCTCAAACTAACAAGTATATTTTCACTGCACTGAAAGGAAATAGAGCTTTTATGTGTGTTTTTTTACTCTCACCGAAGAGCAAGAAACTATACAAATTGATTAATAATTTACTTACTCAAAAAGCGATCTGCCTTTGGGTTTATGAATATATAATGAAAGAAAAAGTAAATGTGCTTTCAAGTCCAGACTAACAGAAGTGAGTCCACAGCCAGCACCAAGCACGGCGGGCTTTCTAGAATCTCACCAGGGGAACCTGGAACGTAGGTCCCATTCAACAACCTGAGAAGACAGAGAGCTTTTCACAGGCAATGAGCACATGACGAAGTTCATTAATTAAACAGTGCGGGTGGAGCAGATGGATGCTACCTACGCTCCAACGACGCTAAATTGGGACAGAGGTTTGTAGTCCTTAATGAGGCTCCATAAAATGAATGATTACATAGGAATCACAAGTAAACAAGCCTGCCCAAGCGCTGGATTATCAGGCAACAAGTCCTGCAACATGGTAACGAGAAGACCAGTGTGAGTGCAAGTATCTGATACACAAAACCTCTGAGGTCATTCAAGTCCAGCTTGTCCCTGGAGGCTGAGGAAAGCAGTCTGGTCTACAAAGGGTTAAGCACGAAATGACAGTGGTGCAATACTACGAAAATGCCTGGTCGTGGAAATGAAGGGAACAGAACACTTTTTGTCACATATTCAGTGCATTACTGAGAATGAGACACTCAAGTTTCCTTTTATCTTTACAGAAAAACAGAGATGCAAAATGTCAGGTGCTTGGGCTAGCAGCTATCCAGAAAATGTGGGCATTAAGATTATTTTTTTAATGATACTTTTTTCCACATCACTAATTAATTCTTTACTTTTTCAGCTCTGTCAAACTCTCAACTTTTTTTTTTTTCCTTTTAGGGTCCTAATTAGCCTTTGCTGCACATGGACTTGTATATCAACTCAAAAGATATCTGTTGGAATCATGGGTAGAATAGAAATTATTTTCATGGGAAAACTTTGCTCTAAATATATTGTTACTGTCTGGAACATAACATTTTGAAACTAAGAATATATTTCTTTAGAATGATCTACAGTATTATGTTTTCCAATGTAGACAATATAATCTCATTAACAGAAACTGAAAACTATACATTATAGTGCTGTAGAGGTCACAGTAGTAAACGGGGACCCCTGCTTCTGTCACCACGGCCCCCACGGGGATGCCCCATGTCATGATGCTGGGCCCTTACTTCTTTGATTTTCTCTTTCTCAGGACACATGACCTTTACTGCAAATTAAAACTTATTTTGGAAAGAGGTAGAATATAAATAGAGTCAACATATAGAAATAAATGTCTTGCTTGCAAGACCCAATATCACCTTGATAGAACTGTGTTCTCCATCCTTTATCAAGGCAAAAGCACAATAAGTCATGCCAATCAGGTCCTTGTTTTGAGCTAGACTCTGTTGTGAGATAGGTCACTGAGGATATGTACACTTAATGTTTTCTTTGCTTTTTAATTTGGAAGCCACATGTACTTAGGTACAAGGGATGTACATATGGTATCAGAATGGGTCCATTCGAATTTATGATAGTTCTGTTGTCATCTTTATTCCATAAAATCAAGATTTAAAGGGCTAAGACCTCTTGTTAACAATAATGATGAAATAGGCTAAAACTGAGTGGAACTGCTTCGCTTTTTAAAAGCGATATACTTTCCCCCCCAGTTTTACTGAGAAACAATTGGTATACATCACGGTACAAGTTTAAGGCACACAGTGTGACAGTTTGATTTACATGTATTGTGAAATGATTATCACCAAGGTCCAGCTAACATCCATCTTTTTATATAGATAAAAGAAAAAGAAAAAAAGGAAAAGAAAAAAGGAAAACAATTTCTCCTTGTGATGAGAGCTTTTAAGATTTACTCTCTTAGCAACTTTCAAATATACAACATAATATTTTTAACTATAGTCACCATGCTGTACACTACATCCCTGGAACTTATTTATCTCATAACTGAAAGTTTGTTCCTTTGACCACCTTCCTCCAATTCCCCCTCCGCCCACCCCCTGCCTTTGTTAATAAGTCTGATTTCTTTTTGTACGAGTTTTTCTTTCTTTTCTTTTTTTTTAAGATTCCATCTGAAAGTGAGATCATATAGTATTTGTCTTTCTCTATCCAACTTATTTCACTTAGCATAATGCCTTCAAAGTCCATCCGTGTTGTCATAAATGGTAGAATTTTTTCATTTTTAAAAGGCTGAGTAGGACTTCCCTGGTGGCGCAGTGGTTAAGAATCTGCCTGCCAACGCAGGGGACACGGGTTTGAGCCCTGGCCAGGAAGAGCCCACATGCTGCGGAGCAACTAAGCCCGTGCACCACAACTACTGAGTCTGCGCTCTAGAGCCTACGAGCCACAATAACTGAGCCCGCGTGCCACAACTACTGAAGCCCGCGCGCCTAGAGCCCATGCTCCGCAACAAGAGAAGCCACCGCAATGAGAAGCTTGTGCACCGCAGCGAAGAGTAGCCCCCGCTCACTGCAACTAGAGAAAGCCCGCGTGCAGCAACGAAGACCCAACGCAGTCAAAATAAAATAAATAAAATAAATAAATTTAAAACAAATATTAAAAAAAAGGCTGAGTAACATTCCACTGTGTGTGTATACAGATATGCCACCACTTCTTTATCCACTCATCCATCAATGGACACTTGGGTTGTTTCCATGCCTTGGCTGTTGTGAATAATGCTGCTATAAACATGGGGGTACATGTATCTTTTTGAGTTAGGGTTTTTATTTCCTTTGGATGTATTCCCAGAAGGAGAATTGCTAGATGATATGGTAGTTCTATTTTTAAATTTGTGAAGATCAAAGCTACATAATTTTGATGGCCTCTTGTTCTTAGGTCAAAAGTGTGGACCACTGAGAAACAGCAGGGAGGCCTCAGAGTCAGGCTGGTCTGGGCTCCCATCCTGGCCCTGCCCAGGCTGTGGGGCTTTTGCCAAGGCTCCTGCATCTCCAGCTTCACTCTCTCCATCTGTGTGGCTGGATGAACACGGCCCTATTCTGCAGGGCTGTCACTAAGAGCGGAACAGTGGACCAGTGGTCCTCATCTTATGCACCTTTGATCAGGCTGTGCTTCTGCACATTACCTACCGCTGTCCCAAACTGCCCTCTGGTTCTGCATATGCTTCTGGTCCCTCAGCTGATGGGAGAACATTTTATTGGTCACCTGCAGATACAAACTACTGACCAACAGTTCAGTCTTAGCAGTGTCCCTGTTTCTATCCCTATGCAATTATTTGGATATTCCATTGCATTGCACCCACATTTCATAAAAATGAGTGGAAACAGGAAAAAAACTGAAGTACTGGCACTATTAATGACAAACATAGCTCTCAAACTCCAGGCAGTAGAAGCAAAACTGGAAATCCTTTCTTTGGTAAACTCAAGGGAAATATTTTTAAAACTTCAGTACCTGTTTAGTTTTAATTTCAGTGTCATGGTGAATTTTAAGTGTCTAATGAATTTTTGGGTTCACAGAATACACACCAGCTCATTTCCAATGGTGAGGGCAAGAATGCTAGAAACACGCTAGAAAAACCACATCAAATACTAAGATCTAGAAAGCGAAGCACATTTAGGAAGTTTATATATTCTGTTTCATTTTCTGAAAACAGAATGCCTTTTATAGGAAGTCAGATGCACATCTGAATTCCCATCTGTAGAAAAGAAAGCAAAAATTCTGGATTTCAAAATATAGCCAAAAGGAAATATTACTAAAGAGAATACGAGTCTCCAGTCCCCTCCCCCAAAGAAATCTTTTGGGGCTGCAAAAAGTAATCAATTAAAAAAAATCTGTATTATCCTCCTAGGGTGAAGTTCCTTTAAAAATTCATGCATTCGCCAAATTCTGATTGCAAAAGCTCTCATGTGCCAGACTGACTACAAAACACTCAGTGATTCAGTCCATAATTAGAAACTGTCTAATCATTTCTGTTGGCCATTCTTGACTCTGAAATGTTTAAATAAAATGTTCCATGAAGGATTATTTGTAAAAGAACCAATATTTTGATCATTAATTCAAAGGGGGTCCTGATTGTATAAATGCAAATAACTTCATTATTTTAGTACATAAAATCTCAGATTACATTTAGACATCTATTAGCACAACTGATCCTAAATAATTTAGTAGGAACATTTTTTAGACTATCCCCACATATTTATATTATAGTTTGAAAAAACGTTCTAATGTAAATTTACAATCTAAATTTGTTTTGGTAGAATTTGATTATTTAAATGAGCTGTGCATTTTGTACACTAGAGACCGCAATACCATATTCGACAAAAGAACCAACATTCTCTTGTGACTTAGAGACATTCTAATGTGGAATGCTCCATACACAGGGTCGATACAGGATCAGCCGTAGTTTCTATGGAACTTTTAAACGAGAACGTTAATTTAGAAACAGTTTCTAGTGTTCTACCAATATGGTGCCTTCGGACTGGTTTTCTAATGAACAGCTTAAAAAAAATCAATCAACCAAACTGTTAGACTCTTCCATTGTGAGAAAGGAACAGAGTTTAAGCTTAAAAATTCCCTTTCTCTGGAGGAAATAAAAAAGGTCCAGAAATATAAAATTAACCTCAACCCAAAGCAAAGCAAGACATTCAGATGCTTTCAGTAAGTGTAACACATTTTACATAGCGGTCCAGAATCCACCTTTCTAGAGCTTTGCAACTGAAGACTTTTTAGCCGCAGGGGTTAAAAGCGTGGGTGTGGAAGTCAGCTTTTGTCTGAAAAATTAGCAATGCTATGAGTCATCGTGCATTAGCAGCAGAAGAGTTGTGCATCTTGTACGAATCCAGACACCATATGCCATGCGAAGGCCTATTACTTTATTCGGTGCCACCGCTGACAGGCAGCCACGTGGGTATCCCCAGTGGAAAGGCTGTCTCCTCCGGTGGCGAGGACAGGGACCCAGTGAGCTGAACACATCCAACATTGTGCGGAGCAGCAGAACAGCTGGTAAGCCAGCCAGCTCCACGGCCGGCCGCGCGCGGATGCTAATGAGCCTGGCCTGGCGACAATGCCGGCCTTCAGAGGGGAGACAGCGGCGTCCTGTGTCTCCACAACAGCCTCGAGAGCGGGTCTGCTCTCTCATGCCTTCAGTCTCATTAAAACATAATCCTGGTGTTTGTGGTTTATCAAAATCAGTTGTAAGGTGCAGCTTAGAAATCCACCCAACACACCCGACGTGCTCTACAAAGTTGCACTGAAATGTCTGCACGATTCCACGGGCATCTTTAGGGACCACGAGGAGTGGCGGCAGCCACTGTGGGGTCCAGGTCCTGGCTCAGCACTAACACAACTGCATGGCCTCGGGCGTGTTAGTTAACCTCTCTGGGCCTCGGTGCCCTCAACTACATTTTCAAATAAAATCAGATACATAACAGACTTTACTAAATAAGACGCTGTGCTCTGCTTGCATGATGCACTAAAGCAGGATGGTAACTGTGCCTTCCGCACAGCGTTGCTGTAAGGACCAAATGATGGTACATATGTGTGACGTTGGCAGTGCCTGGGACAGAGCAAGGGGGGGAGCTCTTCCTGGAACCAAGGCGGCAGTTGCTCCCCCTCCTAGCTGTGTTTTTCCCGATGTCTAATGCAGCAGCGCATCCCGTTATCAGGGGTTGGAAGGCAACTGGCAGACGCGGCAAGATGGGTTGGCAGTGAAGAGGGGAGTAGGGGTGGAGCCCTGGGGACCCCGTGTGATGACTGGTGATGGGTGGGTATGCGCTCCCAGTGGCATGTGGGGTCCCCAGACCACTAAGTTCCCTGAAGGTTCCAGGTTTCCTAAAAGCTCAGTTCTGCTGGAGGCGTTTACTCCTTCCTTTGATCAAGTCCCCTGACTCCTAGTCGCCCACCAAATGCCAGGTGCGAGGCCCCTCCTAGGGATGCCTTCCACTTTGGGCTCCGGGCTGAATTCCGGCAGAGCCATTAGGAAGCTATACCCCTCTCTTCCCTGATGTTTTCCACACTCATCAAGGAGCCGTGAGGGTGGGTCCTGGTACCCTGCCTTCCACTTGTGACCTTCAGCAAGAGCACAGGAAATGGCCAACGGATATTTTGTTGAACGAGTAAACTGATGAAAACAACTGCGTTGTAGACTTGTCATTTTCAGACTTGGGGCCTGGGAGTGTGAATGAGATGCTCAGAATCTGTTGGTCACTTTTTCAGCAAGATTTTTTTTTTTTAAAAGCTCTTAAGTAAAAGACATTTAATGGACAGACCAGCTCCAGCAGCAAATGCACTTCTGTCTCTATTTCCTAGGGTTGGGGGTGTGTAAATACGATGAGGGAACTGCCTGGTACTCAGAGCAAACCTGGTTGCCCCCGAGTCTTCCTGCAAGTCAGCCAGCTCAGGGGGTCTCCCAAGGTGACGTCGGTACTTTCTGAAAAACAGAAAGCACGCGTCTGCCCATGACGTGCAGATCTGTGACAAGACCTGCCGCAGAGTTTCAGAGGCTATAAAGACTGAAACAAGGATTCATGCCAGGAGAGTTAAATTTAAGGAAGTACAGTGATAAATATCCTAAGGAACTCTGTGTGAAATACGGTGTGGAACTCATTGATGAGTTCAAGCATGTTTTAATTTGGAAAGCTGCATTCCTGGAGGAAGTCTCTGTCCTCTCTGAGTGGCAGCAGCAGCAGACCCTGGGCTCTGCCCGCCATGGCGGCTGCTCCTCGAAGGCGGGGCTGGCACAGCAGCCAGTGCTGTACCTGGTTCAGATTCGTTATCTCCCGTCTATTTACTGTCTTTACATCCAGCCCTCAATTTCTGTAGCATCCAGAACTCCACAGACAAAATCAGGATAACTAGATATGGAAGTGAGGGCTGGAAGGGGCTCTTTCTGACTTCCCGCTGCTTCCGGAGGATGCACAGTCAGCAGCAGGTCAACAGCCAGTCCCCTGGCGGGGGCTCCTGAGGCATCAGTGGTCCTGGAAGAGCTGGGCCTTCAACCCTCAGTTTTTCTCTTGGTCACAGCCATTCAGAGATGGGAGTGACACACAATGTTCATTATCTTCTAATGATCTTTTGTGGGAAATCAGTTGTTGGAATAGGAATGCTCTTTACTCACTGGGATTTTAAAGATTAAAAAAAGAAAACTTTAACATTTAAAAAATACCCAGAGGGCTTTCCTGGTGGCGCAGTGGTTAAGAATCCGCCTGCCAATGCAGGGGACACGGGTTTGAGCCCTGGTCCGGGAAGATCCCACGTGCCGCGAAGCAACTAAGCCCGTGCACCACAACTACTGAGCCTGCGCTCTAGAGCCCGCGAGCCACAGCTACTGAGCCGGCATGCCACAGCTACTGAAGCCCGCGCGACTAGAGCCCGTGCTCCACAACAAGAGAAGCCACTGCAATGAGAAGCCCAAGCACCGCGATGAAGAGTAGCCCCTGCTCGCCGTAACTAGAGAAGGCCCGCGTGCAGCAACGAAGATCCAACACAGCCAAAAATTAAAAAAAAGAAAAGAAAATCTTTAGCTGTGTTTTTCAAAGGAAAAAAAAAAGAAAAAAAAATACCCACGATGGAAATAATTACAGCACAAGGCTCAAGACCAGACAACACAGTCCAGGATGCAGTTATGATCCAGAGCAGCAGAGAGAGAGCTGGTAGAGTTTGGGAAGGGGGTGAAATGTGTGTCTGAAATTCACATACACATGCCCCCAGCAGCCCACGACCTTGATAAGCTTCAGCGGAATGCAGATCCATGGGTGAGAGTATACGGAGCGCACATGCCACGTGGAATGTGGTCCTAGGAAGGATGCTGTGAATCTGAGCCACAAGCTGTGGCCTCCACAGTCCCAGGACCGTCACCTGAGCGCCTCCTCGCATGACCTGCCGCAGGCTGCCTCTTATTAGAGCTATCGACCCTCTCGCAGAAGGGTCTTGCTGTGCACAAGGAAGGTGAGCGGCAGAGCAGACAGCTCCGGTATTGACCGGCGTAGCCCGGGGCTGCGCTTCCAGACAAAGGTCAGCGCTCCTTCACAGCACCTGGAAGAGTTCCTGTGCTGTGTGCATCGGGGCGCACGGAGGGCGGGGGCGGGGAGCCGGGCCAAACGCCAGGGCCTGGGGCCACCTCCTCTCGTGTCGGCTGTCACAGTACCTCTCAGAGAAGCCGAGGATGCCAAGTGAAATCTTGGGATTTATGAAAAACATGGCAATGGAAGCCTAGGATGGGCATTTGTACATTCCTTCAAGGCAGACAGACCAGGGCCACAGAGAACTGCCAGAGGCCACGTCCAGAAGCTGTGAGAGCAATGTGCACGTTCCTCGAGAATGTCCCTCCAACGTCTGAGAGGTTCGCCAAAGCCAGGAGGACAACTCTTATTAGAAAACACAAAAACCTTTTCTGCACTCCAGGTTGATCCCTCCCCCCACTTAGAGCAGAACATTTAAAAATTGGCCCAAACTGACATTCTCCTTAAGGGCATCTCAATGATATAAACGGCTTTCAAAATATTTTTGTGAAGACAAACGTCCACAGGCATAAACACATAAAATCATCTACAAAAGTCAAGTAAAATTATGAAGTACTTCACAATTCGTGATTCTTGGAGGCAATATAAAATTAAATAAAGGATTAATGAGAGCAGATTAAAATGAAAATAAGGAACCCAAAGAAATTAAGCTAAGAACAAAATGAACCCTTTAAATGTGTGTTTCTGTGGACAGGAAAGCAGAGTGAACTCAGTTTTATTGCTTTTATGATTAAATTCTTTGGATCAAGAGGTCAGTTATAATCATTTATCTCTCTTTGGGATCCATTATAAGTCATTTCCTCCTTTTCAGCATAAAGACATCTAGTGTCATGAAATAGATGGTACTAGAGTCCACTTTCCCCTATTAGAAATTCCTTAAAGTGTTTGCATTTCAGATTTTAATGATCTAACACCTCCTGAGTTCTTATCAGGTCGGATGCTGGAGACTAAAAGACCAGGAAGATGTGGTCTTTGCCCAGCGTCGGGGGCAGGTGCATCAGGACGTGCCCTGGCCCAGGTGGTCAGACCACACTTTTTGTGGAAGCCAGGAGGGGGTGCCCGCCGGCCGCCCCCCTCCCTGCGTGGCAGGCTACTGCTGCCCTCGGCAGGTTGACCCTCCTCCCTTGAGTCTGGGCTGGCCTGGGGACCTGCCTTGGCCAACAGCTCTGGGACTTACAAAGTTACATGGTGAAAAACCTCGTGCCTTCCCCTGCCTGGGTCTCTGGGAACCCTGGGCAGCCATGTGTTCAATCTGGTTGCTGGGAGGTCACTTTGCTGTGAGGCGATCCCAGCTTGCCAAGTGGGGAGGATGCCAGAGAGCGAGGACGCCTGGTCGGCCCGCAGCTGTGCCAGCGCAGGCACCAGGCCCATGTGCGAACCACCCAGCTGAGCCCAGCCAGGCCGGCGGACGCGCGAGCTCCCCTCCACTACCACCATTTCAAGCCTCTGCAGGTGACCCGACTTTATCCCGCAGGCCTCCAAAGCGAGAGGGCAGGCTAGGACTTGTATTAAAACTCTAAAATTCTGCTAAAATTAAAATCTTTTGATCTAAAATTGAGAAGGAAATTCAGCTTCACTGAGATTTAACACACGTCCTGAGTGAGGCACTCTTCCTGCCCTGTCACCTGCAGTCGACCGGGTCAGGACCCGTCCTGAGGATGAGCTGGGCGGGGCTGAGCCGGCTCCCTCATTCACCACACAGGGCTGTATGGAGGTTCACACGACCCTCCATGCTGATGTTTTGAATTTTTTTTTTTTTTTTTTGGGGGGCCATGCTGCACGGCATACGGGATCTTAGTTTTCCGACCAGGGGTCAAACCCACGCCTGCTGCAGTGGAAGTGCGTTGTCCTAACCACGGTACCGAAGTCCCCGAAGTTTTGAATTTTATTCTTACAGAGTATCACCCCTCCCATCTAGTGTATGGAGGCAGGGCAGGAGACGCAAATCTTTCATACCATGTGATGGTTTGATCTTCATCTCCCAGGAAAGTTCTTATAAAAGCTCTTGAACACAAAGATGAATTACTCATCTTTCTTTTTGATGCAAAGACAAATGTTCTAAATTTGGCAACCTTTTCTGTGATGACAAGGGGCTGAATTTATTCATTCAACAATTATTTACGGAACAAAGTGTGGATGCTGTGACAGGTGGGGAGGCCACACCCAGGGCTGGTATTCACCTGGAGAGTGCCCGCATGGGTGGCGTCCTGGCCTGCGCCCCACTGGTGCCCTCGAGGTCCCTGAGGTTGGATATTTCAACCCTTGGAAGCTTCAGTGACAAAAGACAAAACCCCTGCCCTCACGTGCAGGGGTGGGACGTGAGACAAATGAGTAAAGTGAATTAGTAAATTTACATAGTAAATAGGGTGCAGGTGAGCAGGGAGGGGGTGGAGGTGTGTGCACAGGCGGAGGAGGTCCTGGAGCAGGAGGAGGCTGAGCCAGTGGACATCTGGAGAACAACGTTCTCGGCCCAGGGCACTGGGCACTCAGGCCTCGCGGGAGGACTTTGGCCTTGACTCTGAGTGAGGCGGAGCCCCTGGAGAGTGTGGGCAGGACCGCCACTGTGGTCTGACCCACATTTTAGCAGGCTGGCTGAGTGCAGACCGGGGCAGACGCGGGGCAGAAATCAGACACAGTCAGGAGGCTGTGCTTGGCACTACAGCCTTAGCTGTTACCTCAGGGAAAAGGGGGAAGTAATTGGAGGCTTCTGAACTGTGACACACTCTCATTTCTATTTTAGAGGAAAACTCTGGCTGCTGGTGAGTTTTCCAGGGAGACAGGGACTGGCTGTGACACCAGCCCAGGGAGAGATGAGTGATGAGGACACCCAACCCGGGGTGGGGTGAGGCAGCCGGACTGGGGTTGTTTTGTGGATTGATTCATTTTATATATACTTCAATCCATACATCCTTACAATAATCTGCCTGTGAGGAATTACCACCCTCATTTTACAGATAAGGAAACTGATCGAGGTAAAGATACTTGTTAAAAGCCAAAGAACTTTCCACTGAAACCGAAACCCGGGGTCTGTGTGAGGCCAGCCCCCAGGCACCACCTGCTAGTTTGAGCACTACATCAAAAAGACGCACTTGACAATACACCCGGCCCTGGTAGGAACATCGCTGCTGAGGAGGGAAGATAATGTCCCCGAAAGAAAGCTTCTTAGTCAGAATCGAGACTTGACCGGGAGGGTCCACTGTGATGCTCAGGGATACTGTCCAACACGAGAGCTAGCAACAGGTTTTAAATGTGTCTTCTCAAAAAAAAAAAAAAGGTTACTCTCCTACTGAGTTGTCATCAGTGGAACTTTGGTTAAACAACTGGTCTAATGACAAACCCACTGAGGAAACTGGGGGACCCCAGTACGCGTACCTCACGGTCGGTCGCTCAAGCAGCTTGGGGACCCCCCCAAAGCACACTGATCTGCCACCCTGTGTACTCTTGACGGCCAAAAGTGCAATAATTGGGGCAAATGAATCCAGGAAAAAGAGTAATTGAAGAGGATGGACGTTTATCTCAGGGGAAGCCAATAAATTAAAAGGAAAGCACATCCCATCCTGATCTGAGCTAAAACCAACAGTTAGAGAAGTCTGAAATTCCACAAAAGGTAGAGCAGTTTATGTGTGGTGTTTATGCACAAATATATAAGCATTTGGGGGACAAAGTTATAGCACAAAAACACAGAAATAATCTCTTTTCTTCATTAAGATAATTTAAATGCTGTTTTCTGATGTAGACTTCTGATGTGCACATATGTGGTTATATGCAGAGAATGTCTATCCTGTCAGAGAGGCGTAAATTCTATTTTCCCAAATTAATGAGTAGACAGTATTTCCAAGACATTCGAAAGAGGCTCTCCTTTACTTAAAGGGGTCAAAAATCCTCTGAAAATATTCCTTAAACTTAAAACGAATTTCCATTTCTTCCTCATATTAAAACCTCATATTGATTTCTTGGGAGTACGAATTCAACTTATCTCAGTTCAGTTCACATCATTTTAAAAATGTGAAGGAAACACACATCCTACTTATTTTCTCCCAGCCAAGCTGAACTCTCCTCAAGAGGAACAGCATGATGACGACTGTCACCTTCTGGGAGAAAGTTCTGGTTCTCGGGTGTCGAAGGCAGAACACAATGGTGAGTGGCAGAGGCTCCCATCGAGTCTTTGCCTCCTTTAAATTCCACTGAGGATGGCAGTTTGGATGGAGACCCCAAAATCTATTCTGTCCATCTGTTTTATTATTCTTAGAACAACTGTCAAAAGTTGCCCAGGGATCAAGTTGCAAACATACTAATTTGCCTTTGAAAAGTAGGCCCTGGGGGAGTTCTGGAACTCTGCTTATAAATTCAGAATCCCATCAGCGCTCAGGCCTGCTTCCCTTTGTGGAGGTATGAGCCTGCACTTCCAGGCTCACAGCTGCCTCCAAGCCAGGATGTGCCCATAGACTCACATCCCACTTCATAGGCAAATGAAGGCAGAACCAAAGGGACTTGGCATCTTAAGGGCTGGCTTAAGATGACTAGCAGACCCCGTTTTTTAGGAGGCAGCCTCTACATCGATCACGGATGGATTAAGGACGAAAGCTTTGCACTGGAGAGTTTAAATGGGTGGACACAGCAGAGGGGCACGTTTGGTGCCCTTTTACGTCCTATGACTGAATTAGGAAGCTCAGAGACTGGAATGAAGCATTAGAAGAAATAAGCTGAAGAAAGAGAAATATCATAAACCACTAAATACTGTATAGTTTCATTTTTGTGATTCTGATGAAAACGATGAGAAGATCATTTGGACATCTGTGATACGAGACGTGTGTCTGTAAGTAATAACGAGCAATGTCCATGGAGGTGTCACGTTAAAATACTGTGGTGTTTTGACCTGAGGCAGCTGTGTATTTCTCAAGTTAAAGGCATGTGCAAAATACAACACAGAGTCCATCGTGATCACGGTGGAGGAGGGAGTGGTGCAGGCACTGGCGCTGATCCTCAGAGCTTCCACCTCCCCCCACTGGCCCCAAGGGTCTCTGTCAAGCCTCAGGGAATAAAGTCAAAAGGCTTTCAAAGCACAGGACCCCAGAAACATTTGAAACACAGCATTCAAAGTACTCATTTTAGGAACTCCCCCGGTGGTGCAGTGGTTAAGAATCTGCCCACCAATGCTGAGGACACGGGTTCGATCCCTGGTCTGGGAAGATCCCACATGCCGCGGAGCAACTAAGCCCGTGCGCCACAACTACTGAGCCTGCGCTCTAGAGCCTGCGAGCCACAACTACCGAGCCCACAGGCCACAACTACTGAAGCCCGTGTGCCACAACTACTGAAGCCCGCGTGCCTAGAGCCTGTGCTCCGTAACAAGAGAAGCCACCACAACGAGAAGCCTGCACACTGCAATGAAGAGTAGCCCCTGTTTGCGGCAACCAGAGGAAGCCCGTGCACAGCAATGGGGACGCAATGCAGACATAAATAAATAAATAAATTTATTTATTTATTTTTAAAAAACAAAACAAATTACTCATTCCACAGAGTGAACTAGAAATGACACTGTTTCAAGGCTAACATGATGGCACTTAGGTTGTTCTCACCCACAGATTACCAAAGGACTATCCCCCTTTGATTAAAAAATTTACTGGAGTGTGTTGCAAATTACTCCAGCGCTGAAACCTGCTGGGACCTTACTGCAGACACCAAGGCAGACGGGCCCAGAAGGGGTCACCATTTGGACTTGCTGCTCTGTCCTTCTTCGGCTTTGCACAATCTCTTATTATAACAAGACATGTGTTATTATCCTTTGTGGAGATGTAAATAACAGAAAGTCTCACTTTCAAATATATTGCTTACAACTGCAGTCAACTTAACGTTCTGGGATGCTGTTTATGGCATGATGTTCCTTTTAAAATGGGACCGATAATTAGTAAACTGAAATCTGATTAATGTTGGATTAAGAGGTTCTGATGTCTCGCTGCGATGTATTATTTCAGTCTGTGGGCACTGGAAGAGACTATCCTTAGGAAGCTCCTGTCTTCCCCTCTCCAAGATGGGAGGATGAAATTAAAACCCTGATTTTTTAAGAAGTTCAGTTTGGATGCAACAGTTTATAATGTAGGATTCAGTTTTTTCTCACTCTGTTGTTTTCTCACTTTGAAGCTGAAACCAATGAATTAACTATTTGAGAGAGAACAAAATTGACTAGAAATAAAAGTCTTCCTCCAGGGACTTCCCTGGAGGTCCAGTGGTTAAGACTCTGCACTTCCAGTGCAGGTAGTATGGGTTCGATCCCTGGTCGGGGTACTAAGATCCCAGATGCTGCATGGTGTGGCCAAAAAAAATTTTTTAATTAAAAAAATAGTCTTCCTCCCAAAACGCCAAGGGTGAGCCCCCTGGTTCTGGCAGAGGGACTTGACGTGTTAGATGGCTCAGGTGGGCTCAGCTCTCACCGAGCTCAAGCACAGAATTCTGAGACCCAGGAGACCTTCTCTGAAAGGTACAGATATCAAAGGCTATGAAAATGACTACTGGATAATACATGAAGGAAAAATTTTAAATTAATACCACTTTGTGCTCTTTACAGTTAAGGTTAGGGATACCTCTTGTTGTTTCGCTAGGATTATAAAAAGACCTGTAACGGCCAAAATTTTTTCCATGCTCCATGGCAAGAAGAGTCCATATTTCTTCCTCACCTGCATTTTAAAATTCATACTCTTGTTTGCCTACTGCTGAAGAGTGTGGCAGAATCAGGAATAATGGCTCCCTTGAAGCTGTGCCAGTCCCAAAATAACCATCCGGATGCTAAGGAAACCTCGTCATCTATGGAATGACCTTTCGCTCTTTGGATATTCAGACATTAATAGATGTGAAATACCCAGAAATCCTAGCGGCACTATGAAAAAAGGTGGGTAGGGGTCAGCAAATACCCTCTCGCCGGCTTTTGCCAGGATGACCATTTCCACTTTTCTAACGTCTTTCTAATAGCAAAATGTATTTGGGAACAACAGTGGAATTTGTGTCATCATGACCAAATGATTACGGTGCAAACCGAGGTTCTTGTGGGGGCCCAGCAGGCTTCTGGTCCCTATGGAAACGCAACTCAATATTGTCCTCCACTCAGCTGGAGGACAGGCGGCCAGGCTTTTGTGCTTGGTGAGATTTCTTCCACAACCTTCCAGCACCAGACCCTAGTGCTTCCTCCCGACCCTTTTCTAATTGAGATGCAAATTAATCTCTCTGGCTGTTTACACTTCCCTTAAAGCTACTGACGCACGCAGCTGTAACCAGAGTTTGCAGACTCCCCAGCAAGTGACTTCAGCTGACAGCCTTGCCCACGCGGCCTGGCCAGTGGCTGAGGCTGGACTGCAAGGGCTTCCCCGGGGCTCACAACAACCCTACGACTACGTCCCTGTCACTAGGATTTAGAAACAGACTCTGAGGCCTGTGTTATTTAAGGTCTCCAGACTGAAGGGCCACTCCCCTCCCCGCAGACCCGGGCTTTCCTGACTGTGCCTTTCCTCCTTTCCTTCCTACTTCCTTCCCAGCTGCCGTTCTCTGACCTTAACACTGTTTGAATCCATCTCTCCCTCTAACTAACTAAACTTACAGCTCTAAGAATGTGGGATTACTGAATAGCCGTCACTTACATTTCATGGCTCTCAATAAAATTCTATTAATTTAAAAATCAAATATGAAGTCGTCATTCTAATTGTTGGGATTTCCACCTAAACGTCCTTCAATAACTTTTTGGGGTGGTGATGGAAGCATTATTATTTAGAACGCAAAAGAAAAGCAAGATGCCCCAAATACTCTATCGTTCAACATAAAGAAAAATACACACAAAATCCAATTTTTCAGTAAAAATGCTAACATGTTTTTCTCTTGACTACTACCATCTATGTGTTTTTGCCAACGAGACTCACTCAGGAACTGTGCATTGAGCACCTACTATGTGCCAGGCACGCTGTTCCAAGTGTTGGGGATCCGGCTGTAAACTAAACACTCAAAAATGAGCAAAAAGGACTTAAAAATGTATCTATCTATACATAAAGAGATACATACTCTGTTTGTAGAGCTATATTTCTTGGATAATAAAGGTTTTCAATTTTGAAAAAAAATGGAGTTTTACCAAATATGAGTTGTTTTTGCCTTCTACTTTCCAAAATGCTTTTTTAATTAATTAAATTTTTTTTTTTTGGCTACGTTGGGTCTTCGTTGCCGTGCACAGACTTTCTCTAGTTGTGGCGAGCGGGGTCTGCTCTTTGCTGCGGTGTGCAGGCTCCTCATCGTGGTGGCTTCTCTTGTTGTGGAGCACGGGCTCTAGGTGAGCGGGCTTCAGTAGTTGTGGCATGTGGGCTCATTAGTTGTGGCTGGTAGGCTCTAGGTGCACGGGCTTAGCTGCTCCGCGGCATGTGGGATCTTCCAAGACCAGGGATAGAACCCGTGTCCCCTGCATTGGCAGGCGGATTCTTAACCACTGTGTCACTAGGGAAGTCCTTGTTGTTGTTTTTAAACCAAATCAATCTCTTTCCCTCTGTCTCTCCCTTCACACACATACATATTCATAATGTCCTAGCACGAATATGTGGGAGGGACAGCAACAGGATGGGGAGCTTCTGGTACAATCAGGAGAGAGAAGAGGCAGGAGGCGGCCGGGTCTGGCAGGGAGCGCGTGGAGGGCGTGCACGGCTGTGGGAGGGGAAGCAACTGGGTCACAGCAGAGACCCGGGGGCAGCCGCTGAGGGCGGAGGCCACCAGCGTGGCCAGGAGGGGAATCCTGGGGGGCAGTCCCATGCCCAAAGGCCCTGCAGTAGGGAGGAGCACCCCCCGCAAAGGATGGGATGAGATGGGGCAGCCTAGCCATGGATCTGAGTGAGAAGCAAAGCGGCAGCCTGCTTTCTGCACAGTTAGGTTTACACTGACTTTTCCTGAAGGGATGGGTTTTTGTCTAACAGTGATAAGTCACAAATCTGCAGCAAAAACGGAAAAGCAAAGTGGTGTCTTCCTCTCCCTCCTTTGTGCAAGGTTCCCCTGCACAAACACGTGCTTCTCACAGGCCTGGTTCCCAGGCCCCAAGGGTGGAGGCAGCACCCCCCCTCCCTCCCCCCGCCCCCGCCCAGGGGGCACCTTCTACACTTGGGAGGGCGGAGCGGTCTCCAGCCTTCATCTGAGCACCTGCGATGCTGAAAAGTACTTCCGAGACCTAACTCCACAGACGGGCGCTTCCACATTTTACAACAGAGGTCTGAAACTCTGATATTTACGGGCGCCAGGCTGGCAGCGTGACAGTAACAACTGCGGTGACACTTACTGGGCTCTCACCCAGGACCGGGCACTATTCCCCCTGCGTGGTCCACTAACCACCTCCTCTCCCTCCGAGGGGGACCAGCTGGGGCTCCGGACCCCAGCGCCGGGGAGCCGTGGTCCAGGGGGCTGTGGTGAACAGGGGGGGCCCACGGCCAGTGGGTCAGGAGGCTGACTGCTGCCTTTGTTGCCAACAGCAAAGGAGGCCCAGTGGGGTCAGAGGTTCTGACTCTTCAAGAAATATCAGAAATCTAGATTTCGATGTGGCTGACAAACTCAATTTTTGTGAGCAATGCTGGAGGTCAGCACAGCTTAAAGGAAACCCATGTGGGGGCTGGATTCAGCCTGCAGGCAGCTCGTTTGTGGGCTCTGGTTTTGCATGTTTGCTTTGACATTGAGCTAAAACCTGATGCCCGGCTGTGTCTGTTCACTGCTCCCCATTCTGCAGTCTTGTCTCCTCTTTGAACCCCCGAAGCTCCTGAGACCACTCCTTCCTGGTTTTATGGGTTCCCTGAGCTGTAAGGCCCCTCTGTACCTGCGCTGCAGGTTGGTGGGGCTCTCTTATGATGTGGTCCTGGAGTGGCACCCCGTTTAAGACGTGACTCGAGGCTGTAGGGGCACAGGGACCGTGCCTTTGCCCCTCCTGGTCGCGTCCCTCATCTCCAATCTATGCTCCACCACGATCCTCAGGTGTTTGCTGCAGACACCGCCTGCTGCCACGCTGAGCGCCCTCGGCTTGTAGGGACCCAGCTAAACCCAAGGTGTGGCTTTTCAGGCTACGGCCTTGGTCTCATCTGGTTGGTTTGGGTCTGGAAGTCTCGTCTGTTGAGATAATCCTCATTTCTGATTTTGCCTTGGGTCAAGTTAGCCCTCTCAGCTCTCCTTAAAAATGGTATTTATTTTGATAAACAGGTGCTCTAGACATTTGTGAAAGTTGCTAGATGGAAGAGGGTTTGAGCCAAGCCTTGGCCCACACAGGACCAGAGGCACGGGCCCCAGCTGATCGGTGTCTGTGAATGAATGCATTTAGGTTTGGCTGCAGTGAAGTCACCCAGCTCCCAGGGGCCCAAACCCTCTTCCATCTGCCAGATTATGATACTTTATCTTGTGTTTCACCAAAATTAAGATTTATATTTACAAGCTTTCTCTAATCTCTGAAAATAGTGATCGTATCAAACTCCATGAGTGTGTCTGAAATACTCTATTCTATGTGAACTCATTCTTTTCTTGAGGCTCACAAGCTCTTTAATATTTATCAAGTCTAACAGTTTTACAAGGGACCCAGGCAACATTCCAAAATTCACCCTTAATTCTATTTGAAAACAAGGAAAATCTTTTCCTGTTTTCAGTTCTGGGTGCCTCCTTAATTTACATGACTTCTGATGAAACAGTTCTTATGGTTCTGAGATCGCTGTTATAAATTTGTTCTACAACCTGGGGTACGGTTACTTGCAGGGGCCAATCTGGTTTATTATTATTATTATTGGGTTCTCAGTACTTTGAGTTTTAACTGATACACAGTGACGCTTTTCTGCCACCTCCCAGAGGAAGAAGCTGGAGGACAAGTGGGATGGGGTCCACGGTGAGGGCCTCACGCAGCACCGCTCGGAGCAACCCTCTTAACCCGATGTTCCGCAGACCGCACGCCCTGCGGCTCCGCTGGCTGCTCGCCTGGGGCCTCCCCCTTTTCTATCCCACAGAAAGTTTTCCTCTGTCTTCTGAGAGAGGGTCTGATAGCCAAGAATTTATCAAATGCTTGCTGCCTTTATTAGGATGTACCTTGGAGCCGGTGTCGAGTAGCCGAAGTCCCTATCACAGCTCTGGTTTACCTTCGGGCGGCTCGGAAGGTGGATTAGAAAAGCACGGCGCACACCCCCACGTGGACTGCAACTCCCCACCCGGCGCATTCTCCATCCCTGGCACTCTGACCCCACCCAGGAGCGTTTTCTTCCTCGGAGGTACTGCTGTTATCTGGTATGTTTTTGCCTCTTTCCTGAAGTGATTCTGCTCTGGGTCCTGTTTTACCCAGTTCTCCAGGTGAAGACTGGGCACTCGGGTACCAGCCATGGCTGAGCCCCTCGGGGACATGCGTCCTGCCTGACTGCCCCGCCGAGGTGACCGCCCTCCCCTTCCTTACGCCTCGATTTTCTGGGAAACTGCTCTCTCCTTTTCCTCCACCGACCTCTCTCTCTCTCCCCCTCCTCCCAAGCCTCCTCTTCAAAGGTGATGCTCCAGGGAGTCTGGCCTTAATCCTCTTCCCATTGCCCCCCATACCCACACATCTAGCAGACCCCACCCCAATCAGTCCACCTGCCTGGTGGAGGCGCCCATCCTCCCCCGATGAGGCCACAGACCAGGCCCTCACTTCCCCTCAGGACCCCTTCCGCTGCCCCTGCAATGCCTTCATCACCTCGATCTTTCCCAGGAGTGTGTGTGCATGTGCACGTGTGTGTATGTATGTGTATATGTACGCGTGTGTGCATGTGTTTGTATATGTGTCCGCATGCGGGCACGTATGCGTGTATGTGTGTGCGCGCATACATGTGTCCGTGCGCACGTGCGCGCATATGCACGTGTTTTGCGCGTGTGCATGCGCATACACGTGCGCGCACGTGTGCATGCACACACACGTGTTGTGTGTGTATATGCACGTGTTTGCGTGCACGCGCATGCACACACACGTGTGTATGCGTATACACGTGTTTGTGTGTATGCGTATACATGTGTGAGTTTGTGTGTTTTTTTGTGTGCGTGTATGTGTGCGTGTCCGTCCCACACGCTGCCGTGCAGAAGCATCCGTGGTTCTCAAACAAGATGCGTTCTCCCAGAGCTTGGTCCGAGCAAATGCCGTCTCCTCACTTGGAATATCGTGTTCATGTTCCTATTCCGGGAGGCCAGGACAGTGCCTGGCATGTGGGAGAGCACAGCAAATGCTGACAGATGCGTAACTCGCTCTGTGCTGTCGCGTCAGAGTCCTTCTCCTACACTTAAGTGTGTGAAGACGCATGGAGGAACGTAAGGTCTTCCCAGGAGAAAGAACCAAAAGTCCAGGGGAGACGGAAGAAACAGGATGTTTACAGCTTTAGGAAGAGGGGCCACTTTTGAAAGTGTGTAAATTGAGAACACGACTGAGCAAAGATATGAAGAAGTCATGAGTCTAAGAGAGACGCTCTGGAATCATCAAGTCTATCTGCTAATTGAAAATGAAACTAATTTTCACCTGTGAAAGAGTGGAGGCCAACTACCTTCTTGAGGCAGCTGGGTCCTCCCCATCAATGAAGACAGTTCCAGGGAGGAGGCAGGGGACGTCATTGAGACCACTGTGCCCCCGGAGGGGACGTGTACTTTCAAAGGCCACCATCTGTGTGGTTCCGGGAGAAGCCTTCCTAATGGGCACACCGCGGGCCGTGGCAACCTCTCGTGATACAAGCTCTCCAAGCAGGAGCACGGAGCCCTGGCCCGATGGTTCTGGAAACCTCTCTCAGCGGACCATGGTCTGATTTTGGAATCTCGAGTTGGCTTGGGACCTGTACACACCACGTGTGGCAAGTTCCCCATCCAAGCCCTCAAGACACAGGCCTGGGCCCTCTGATTGCCCACGGGGGGCAGGGAAAGCTGATGGCAGGTGAGCCGGCCCTCATCGCTCGGGAGGGTGGGGGCCGCAAGATGAAGGCTCCACTCGATGGACTGGACTTGGCCCCCGGAGGGGGTGACTAGGAAGCCCCCATGGAGGAGGTGACCAGGGACCTGGTAGGCACAGGGGCCCGGCTGAGACGTCACTGAGGGCGCTTTCCAAACATCCCTACCGCCTTCACTTTCTTTTTGGATCACATAAGACAATGGTATTTTTCAGTCTCCTATGAGCCTTCAACACACACTTGCAACTGTGTGATCACTTAGCCGAGGGTACCCCAAACGAGAACTCCTCTGATATTGACTTTAAGCTGGCGTTACTGTTTGAGAAAAGATCTCCAAAAGGCAAATTCGTTCCAACAACACCCCCAGTCCTCAGCTTAATAACAAACATTGTATTTTCTTGAACATTACTGAACAAAGTTGATATAGAAGTAGTTAAATATTACACAGAACTGGATCTCAGTGGACAGTATTTGAAGGCAGTTGAGTATCAGTTGCTAGCTGGGGTAGGGGGTTGGCTCCCTGGGGAGGCCACGCTCCCCATCTGAACCAGAACTTGCAGTGAACGCAGAAAGGCGGCTACGGTGTCCTAAGAAACGTGAACAGCCAAGGAACCCTGTGTGTCCTTAGCTGTGTTACTTCCCTGTATTAGCCAACAATTTACTCTAAGAATGATGACATAGAAGGAAAGGGGAAAACGGCACCGTGGTTCCCTTTCCAGTCGGTCCTTCCTGACTTGTCTGTAAACTGAGGGTAAGTTTTAGAGCATAGGGAGAGTGAAATAAAACCAGGTAAGTTAGTTTTGTGCTGTGTTTCCACCATCCTAGTCAAAACAAAATATATCCACATACAAGTTATGAAGTACGAACGGGTGATTTTGGTGATTTCATACATGAGTTAAATGCTTTTATATTTGCATATTAAACTGGCACTGCACAATATAAAGAATGATAAAATTAATGCTAATAATCTAAATTTTTTGTATTTATTTACTTAAATTGATAATAAATAGCAAATTAAAAAACACCATGACAAGTCAGAGAAAAACTGCAGGAGAATGGAAAAAGCTTTACATTTTAGCATCTTTAAAGGCACTTTCCCTGCTTTTTGAATAAAGGACCCCACATTTTCATTCTGCACTGGGACCCAGAGGTTATACAGCCAGCCATGGTTTCAGGGGTGTCCCAGGTATCACTGATCTTCTCAGCCCTTGGGAGGGCTTGCAGGGGCTTGGGGTAGTGGACCCTACATCCACTCCTGACCTCTTCCCCTGGCGTCAGGTGGCTGTGATGCTGTCCTAGGATGTGAACTTTCAAGGTGGCCATGAGGTGAAACTCAGGGTCCCCTCAGCTCCCCTGGTCCCGCTCAGAAGACCATCTCTGCTGGAAGCTCACTCCTACGGCTGACCACTTGAGAACACTCTGAGTCCCTGTGTTTGCTCTGGTGCCCTCCGCCTGGGACCCGCCCCTGCTCCCTGGGGGACAGAGCCTCTCGCATCCCCCCAGCTCGGCCACCAGCTCTCTCCCTGGACATCTCAGCCCCGTTCCCCAGTTGCCCTGGAACTTGATTAGTTTGCCTCTCTTCTCAGGGTAGCGCGGGGCAAGGACCATGCCTGCCTGCTCCCCGTGGATCTCGAGCCCAGCACTGGGCTGGGCAGATCCTGAGTCCACACTGACTATTTGTTTGATAAATGAATCAGTGCAAGAAGACACCCATGTTACGATGTGTTAGGTTATTCAGTGTTTTTCAAAATTCAAATCTAGGGCTTATCTCAGTGAAGCAGTGAATTCCAGACATTAGCTGTGACACCAACAAGCTTAGACTTTTGCTAAAGCATGTGAGGACCAGGATGTTTTAATAAAATGTTAAAAGAGCAATTCATTATTAATAGCCTAGGCAGATATCTATAAATATTTAAAATTTTTTAAATTAGTAATTTTTTAAAGAACAAAAATACAAACAGCCCCACCTTCATTTTCTCTTATTTTTTCCACTTCTCCTAACTTTTCTTCTTCTCATACCTTTGGTTTCTAGCCTGAATATTAGCTCTTTTGCAGGCAGAAATTAAAGAAAAGAGTAGTTAAGTGATTGCAAAGCTTTCCCCATTAATTACATCTCTATAAATATTTATAATATTTTATTTCTTGTTTCAAATAATTTATTAGTACCAATTACATCTTCTCAAGGCATAACGCAAAAGAAAAATGTTTAACATTTTATAATGATCAACATAGTAAGTTTTGTTACTTTCTTTTTCCTAATTTCTGTACTAAGTCATCCTCCAAGATGTCGACCTATTTTATGAGTGATTTTGGAATACAGCATTTTCTAACTCACGTTGGCATCAGTAGCCCTAAGCCGGCACCCACTTTAGTCAAGTGTGGATGCTTGGAGAGTTTTTAAAGTGATGCTGAATCCTATCCTTTGAACTTTTAAAAATATCGTTTTCCCTTAAACCTGATTATTCTGAAGCCACGTTAATTCTGACTTGAGAAAGCAGTGTCCAACAACACAGCAAAGCGTGGCTCTTGTAACAAGCAGTTCCATAAGTGGAGAAGGTGGGGTGACCAAAATCACAATGGACTTACACAAGACGGAATTTTCCTGTTTGCAAATGGCTTTTTCATGCCTTGGTCCAACGTCCTTGACTGATAAGTGTCCAGTTCATCATGCAAACCGACAAGCCAATTGCTAAAAAAGGTCTTTCTCATTTCTGCCAAGAACCTCTCTCTGAGTCTGTGAAATAAAAACGCCACGCGGAAGGCTGAATCGACACTAGCCGTAAGATTAAGTCCAGAGTGCCGTGGAGATCACCGCACAGAACGCCTTCTCCCAAACACCACCACCACCGGACAAAGCAGGAGGGAACAGGCCGAGGGGATAATGCTGCCCAGGCCCCCGGGGAGGGACCAGATGGGACCTAATAGCTCTTTGCTACTACTAATTTCTATGATAATTCCGAGTTGCCACATGGCATATGTATTTTTTTTTTAACCTAAAGACAGAATATCTGTCAATGAAGTGACCAGGATTTTAATGAAAGGTATTTTTCATGAACTGTATCTATTCACACGTTATATTTCTCACCCACCCCTCACCCCCACTCTCCAGCAACATGTCACTGATGGTAAGGTTGCGAGAAGTACAGAGACAGAGGTCAAACACAATACGCTTATCATCATTACCAATACTAATTAGAAACAGAGATCCTGAGTTTTATTAGGAGGTCAGATGCCTTTTGCAGTGATTTTTTTTTTTTTTTTTGTAGTGATTTTATGAAGTTGCCTTAATTTCTTTTTCTTATGGTCAGGGGTCAGGCCTGAATTTAAAGATGACAGCATGCCAACTACTGTTGGAGAAAAAACAATTACGCTAGTGAAATTTCTTCTGTTTTTAGAGAGAAGACCAGAAATGAGAGAAGGAGATATTAATGATTTGGGAAAATGACAAAAGGAATTCCAGCCATTCTTACTGATGAGTTCAAGTACAACTTTGTTGAGGGTGTCTTTCCCTGTCCTCCCGACCAGACGCAATGTTCCCCGCCCCCGACCTCCTGGAACACCATTTGTGCTTCTCTGGTGGCACTTGCCACGTTCTTTGATTAATTAGCGTCGTTTCTGGTAGGCACGTGGAGTGACCCCGTTGCATTTTCTCAGCACCCCACCTTACACACAAAAGACTGCAGCAAACAGGGAGGGAGGAGGAGACCGAACTTGGGGAGAAATACCCCAGGAGGAATGAGCATCTTGTCATAGGCACCACTTCTTAGCATAAACATATGTGACTTGATTATGAAAATCAACTCTTCTAAGTTTGATGTAGCACAAAATTATTATATTTAATATAAACTAAGGAATGGTATGAAAATCATAGTTTTCTTCCACCCAGATTGAAAGAAATTCCCTCTTCCCTCTTCCACCCAGTTGTTAAGACTTACCTCTCACGAGAAGGTGCCTGGAAGCTGGATGCTGGGATGGTTAATACATTACACACTTAGCGCAAAAAGATACAAGCTCTGGTAGAGGGGGATGAGGCACTTCACGGCCCTGCTGGCGTTGATGCAAGTGGCACAGATAAGGCTTGGCAGGAGCTGCCCACTCACGATTGCTCCATCAAACAGGGGCCCAAAAAACGGAACCTGTTGATTCAAGACAAAACAAAAACAAAAACAAAACCACTTAATTTAAAAAAAAAGAAAAAGCCACTAAAAGTCAAACCAAAGACATGAGAACAGCTGCTTGATGTCTCGGACCTGTCACAACTGCACAGGCTGCCACCCACAGACTGGATGCTAGACCTGGACCCAGTTCCAGGGCTTTCGGATCAAGCCAAGCAGGACTGTTCCACGACGCTCCTCTATTGCGAACTCTTTGGCTAAACTTCTCATGACAGATTGTCACCAAGTTCTTCTTTTCCTTCTCGCGTTGTCATTCACGGGAGTGGCATTGTTCTTTCTAAGTATCTCCACTGTGTGGATTATGCACGTACACAGCCAGGCCTCACTGTACACCCCTAGCCTGGCAACCTTCTGAAACCAGTTTTGGAACTGGCAATATTTTTGCATGAATCCCAATGCATGTTAACTCTTAAAGGAGATGACAACTGTCCCCACAAGGTCCTTCTCCTTCTTGAACCTTCTTTCCCTCTGCTTCTGAGACACTGCATTACCCACATTTCCTTCTACTTCTTTAATAGAGACTCGGCTTTCCTTCATGCCTGGGCCACCCACAAGGTTTTGCTGCCTGTCTTTTTTGGATTTCTTTTTTCTCTCTCTCACTGTTTGTTTGTTTTTTTCATTAGAATTTCATCTAATCCATTCACTACTATGGAGATTGGCAGCTCCATGTGGTCAAGGACTGGGTCTTCCTTATAACTCTTGTATTTATTCCTATCACTTGCTTATTCATTTATTCAAAAATATTTATTATGTGACAGACACTGTTTTATTGACTGGGGACACAGCAGCAAATAACAAAAAAAATTCCTGATTTCATTGAGCTTAGAATTTATTGGAGGTTTCAGAGAATAAACAGTTTAAATACATAAAATATGTAATATGTCAGGTAGTAAAGTGCTAAGGTGAAAAAGAAAGCAGGGAAGAGCAATAGGGCTCTTTCTTGGGTGGGTGGGGGGTCCTCCAGTTAGAGGCCGCACAGCCGGGGGCGCTGCAAGCAGAGGACTGGACAGAGGGAGGGGTGACCTCAAGCTTCGAGGACGGCTGATGGGAGAGCATCCCAGGCAGGGCAACAGCAAGTACGATGCCCTGGGTGGGAGCCAAATCCATATGTTTCAGCAACAGTAAGGAAGCCACGGTGCTGAAGTTGAGTGAGCGAGAGAAAGCACGGAAGGAGATAAAGTCAGACAGGTAATAAGAGGGGCTGCGAGGGGAATTTTATAGATCTGGATTTCCGCTCTGAGTGAGGCAAATGCCTTCTGGAGGGTTTAGGAAGTGAGGGATATATGATCTAACCTGCTTTTTTTTTTTTGGTCGCACTGCACAGCTTACGAGACCTTAGTTCCCCGACCAGGGATCAAACCCACGCCCTTGGCTGTGAACGCGTGGAGTCCTAACCACTGGACCACCCGGGAAATCCCAAACCTGCACTTTAAAGGTATTGCTCTGGCTGCTAGGTTGGGAAAACTGCGAAGAGTGAGCATTATGGAAACCAGTTAGGGAACTACTGTGTGATCCAGGCGAGGGGTGATGCTGGCTTGGATGCCAGTGGTAGCAGGGGAAGTGGGGAGGTAGAGCTGAGAGGATTTGCAGAGAATTACTAATGAAGCGGGAGAGTAAAAGAGGCGTGGATGATGCCATGGTGTGTGGCCTGATGACCGGAAGGTTGGAGCCACCTTGTCCTGAAAGACTGGCAGGGAGGGCCATGAGCTCAGTGTTAGACGTGCTAAGCTTGAGATGTCTTTTAACTACCCAGTGGTGATGCTCGAGGGCGGCAGTGGACACATCGAGTGGGAAGCCAAGCGGGAGGCTCAGGCTGGAGATTTGTAAGATCTGACACTGGTGCTCACAGCCATGAGGCTGGATGTTCAGACAAGATAGGGCACGTACAGGGTGGTATGGCCATAGCCCAGGCTGGGTATTCAGATGATCAAGAAAAGGGGTTCAAGAACTACATCCTGTGGCCCTCCAATGTTTAGAGGTTAGAGACATGAGGAAGAATTATCAAATAACGCTGAGGAGTGGCTGCACGTGGAGGAGGAAAACCTCCAATGAGCAGCACTGACCCTGGTACACGGCTGGAATGCAAATGAGTAAAATTCATTAATATTTGAAATAATTTAAATAAACTAATAAATGTGGGTCTCCAGCCTAGGTCTTTTGACTCATGTCAAAGACTATTTATCTGTAGAACGCCTTTTCTGTGGTTAGAATTGGGGGAGGGGCTTGGCATACACAGTGAATGAAAGACTATCTTTGCCCGTAGGAACTGACATGAGGAGCTGACACAAGAAAACTATGCACTAATAATATCCTTCAACAAAAATGCAAGAACCCTTTACAAATTTTTAGCAAATTAAATCCAGCAATATATAAAAAGGACACTGTATCTTGGCCAAAGGGTACTTTCCATAAAAAAAACCCAAGGTTGGTTCAATATCCATAAATCCATCAATGCAATTTACTACATTAGTAGAATAAAGAAGAAAAACCATATGACCTTCTTAATAGAAACACGAAAAGCATAGATAAAATTCAACTCTCATTCATGATAAAAAAAAGTAATTCCCAGCAAACTGGGAATAGAAGGGAACTTCCTCAATTTGATGAAAGCTTCGAGGGAAAAAAAATTATGGCATAATTCATGGTAAAACAATAAATGTTTTCTACCTAAAGACTTGAAAAGGCAAGGATGTCTACCCTCACCCCTTTTAGTCAACATTTTTAAAGCTCCTAGTCATTACAACAAAGAAAAATAAAAAGAGAGGAAGAAAAACGAAAGGAGCATAAAGATTAGAAAGAAGTAAAGTAATTTTTATTCACAGGTAACATGATTATGTCCATGAGAAATCCAAAGGACTTTAACTAGAACTAATAAGTGAATTGTGAAAGGTCACTGTATACAATATACCCTCCAAATAATTGTATTTTTGAATGTTAGCAACCAATAATTGGAAAATGACATTTAAAAATACTATTCATAATGGCATCAAAAATGTCAAATACCTAGAAATAAACTTGACAAAAGATATGCAAAACAACTATACTTAAAACTACCAAACATTGCTGAGATAAATTAAAGGCAACCGAAACAAACAGAAAGATGTACAATGTTCATCGATTGGAAGTTTCCATATTATAAAAATGTCAAGTCTTCTGAAACTGAATTATAGATTCAGTACAAAACAAATAAAAATTCCAGCAAGCTGCTGTTATAGATATGGACAAGCTGATTTTAAATTTACATGGAAATGAAAATACATAGATTAGCCAAGACAATAATAATAAGACATATTACCTGATTTCAAGAAATACTATAAAACTATAATAATGACTATAACATAATATTGGAACCAGGTTAGACAAATATATCAACAGAACAAAATATAGAGTCCAAGAATAGAATCACACATATATGATAATTGATTTGCAATAAAGGCAACATACCAATTTTATGGGGAAGGAAAGTCTGTTTCAATAAAGACAATGAAACAACTGCATAGACATATTGAAAAGTGAACCTTGACCTCTACCTCATACTACACACAAAACTGAGATGGATTATAGGTTGAAATATTAAAGCTAAAACCACAAAGTTTCTAGAAGGAAACATGAAAAAATCTCTGCAACCTTAGGTGAGGCAAGGATTTTTTAGGGTACAAAAGGTACCAACCAGGGACTTCCCTGGTGGTCCGGTGGGTAACACTCTGCGCTCCCAATGCAGGGGGCCCAGGTTCGATCCCTGGTCGGGGAACTAGATCCCACATGCTGCAACTAAGAAGTCCGCAGACCGCAACTAAAAGATCCCACATGGTGCAACTAAGACCCGGCGCAGCCCCAGAAAATAAAAAATAAAAGTACCAATCATGAAAGAAAAAAATAAATTGGACAATAAAAATTCAAAAAATTCTGCTCATCATGAAAGTGAAAAGGCAAGCCACACATATTCAACCAAAGTGGATATATCCTAAATGTTCATCAACAAGAGCATGAATCAAAATTTGTGGCATGTTGACTCAAAAGAATAGTCCACAGTAATGAAAGGAACAAATCTATAACATCATGGGAATGCCCCAATATAATGCTGAGTGAAAGAAACAGACACAAAGAAGTTCATGCTATATAATACTATTCAAAAACAGGTAGAACTAATCAACGTTGACAGAAATCAGAATAGTGGCCACTTTGGGGGAGGATTGGTGATTTCTGGGAGTTGGTAATATCCTGTGTTTACATCTGGGTAGTATCAAATTGTCTACTTTGAGGGGCTTCCCTGGTGGTCCAGTGGTTAAGACTCCATGCTCCCAATGCAGGGGGCGTGGGTTCGATCCCTGGTTGAGGAAGTTCCGCATGCTGCACGACGTGGCCAAAATAAATAAATAAATAAATCGTCTGCTTTGAAGACATTCACCAAGCTGTGCATTTACAATGTGTGCCCTTTTCTTTATGTTACATTTCAAAGAAAATATTTTTTAAAAGACAAGTAAGAATATAGACGATTCCAACAACACAATTGACAAACTCATCCTAATGGATACATACAAAATACAGTTGCAGAAGACATATTCTCTTCAAGCATGCGCAGAATTTTTTTTTTTAATTGATCATATTCTAGGCCAAGGATATAGCCCGTGGGGCCTAATTCCAGCCTGGTGCCTTTTTTGAATGGCCTGCAAACTTAAGAATGGTTTTTACTTTTTCAAATGGTTGGAAAAAAATATTTTGTGATATGAAACTCAAAATCAGCCCAAAATACAGTCTTACTGGAACATGGCCACCCTCTTCACCTGTGTCTGCTTTCACACAGCAATGGCAGAGCCGAGCAGCTGTGACAGACACTGCATGGGCAACAAACCCTAAAATGTTTACTACCTGGTCCTTTAAAGAAAAAGTTAGCTGGGCCCTGTTCTAGGTCACAGAGCAAGTCTCAAAAAATGTCAAGGGGTTGAACTCATACGATCCGTATTTTGTGCCCAAAGAGCTATTAGTTAAAAATCCACAGCAAAAGGAAAACCAGAACAAATCTCTATGTTTAGAAATGAAGAAATACTTCAAAATAACTCAGGGGCCAAGAAAAATACTGAAATGAATATTTTAAAATATGTTAAGCTGAATAATAATGAAAATAGTGGATATTATAACTTACATGTTGAAACAGTACTCAGAGGAAATGTGTAGGATTAAATGCTTATATTAGAAAGAATAAAGGCTGCAACTGAATGAGACAGGCATCCATCTCAAGAAATATTGGAAAGCCAAAAGAATAAAATAAACTCGAAGAGTAAAGGGAAAGAAAAAAAAGGCAAAACTAGGCATTAATGAAATAGAAACACAATAGAGAGAATAACCAAGATCAAAAGTTGGTTCTTTGAAAAAAGTCTAATACAATTAATTGATAGGTCTTTGGCAAGATGAATCAAGAAAAGAAGAAAGTACAAATAAATAATATTAAAAATAAAAGGGGGACACGACCACAGATGCTTAGAAAACATGTATAGCTTTTTATGCCTATTCATTTGGAAATTTAGACGAAATTGCTAAATTTCCAGTAACATACAACTTAGCTAATATAGATACAAGATGATATATAAAAACCATAATTCTATAAGCTTTAAAGTAATTGAATCACAGTGAAAAAAAACTATTTTAAAGAGGAAAAGCCATCCCAGATAGCTTTACTGGCAAATTCTACAAAACCTTTAAAGAACAAATTATTATTTTAGAGACAATTCCAGTGTATAGGAAAAGGGAAACCAAACCCATTCATTTTATTAGGCTAGTGTAGTCTTAATAACAAATCAGGAGCCAATCTCACTCATGAACATGCATGCAAAAATCCCGGCAAAATTCTAGCCAACCAATTCAATAACGTGCAAAAGAATAATAAAACATCATGACCAAGTTGAGTATATCCCAGGAATATGTGTGGGTTTTCATTAAAAATCAATCTATATACTTAACGACATTAGTAGTAGAAATGAGAAAAGTCAGAGGATCACCTCAACAGATGTTGAAAACGGTGTTTCATAAAATTCAAAATTCATTTATGATAAAAAAAAATTCTTAGCCATCTTGGAATAGACGGGAACTTCCTTAATCTGTTAAAGAATATCTACTAAACCCTACAGAAACCACTAAACTTAAGGGTAAAACATTAAAAGCTTTATGTATGTAAGAGAGAAGAGTGTCCCCTTGATCACATCTATCAACATCTGTGCTGGAGATCCTTGCCAATACAGTAATGCAAGAAATAGAAATAGGAGATTATTAATTAGAAATGAAGAGGCAAAACGGTCATTATTTCAGATGACACGATTATATTCACAGAATCTCCAAAAGAATCTACAGAAAACGCTCCAAATTCATAAGAGGGTTTATCAAGGTCAATGGACACAGCATAAACAGAAAAATCCTACTGCATTTCTATCTACCAGCAACCAATGATTAGAAAATGAAATGAAGAGATACTATTTACAACTGCATAAAAATATGAAGTCCACAGGAATAGATCTAACAAGGAAAGTATACAGAAATCTGTAAAACTTCACTGAGAGACATTCCAGTAGTCTGAATACAATAAATGGAAGGATGTATCTGTCCATGGGCTAGAAGACTCAGCACTTGTTATTTCCCATCCCAGACTGATCTGTGGATTCAACACACCGTATCTGATGAGCTGATTCTAAAATGTATATGGGAATCAGAGAGGCCAGGAAAAGCTAAGACATTCTTGAGGGAGAACAGGGTAGGGGCTGGCCTCATTTTATAGCAAGTTACACCATAAGCTGTAGGAAGCAAGACAGTGTGACAGAGGTCCACTGGACCCAGTGGAGCTGAGTGGAGGGGCCTACATGCAGGAAGATTGTTGAAAACTCATTTCCCATGCTCACTGGGACATACTGCCGTGTGAGGGTGGGATACTGACTTATAAGATATGGTATGTCCTTGGAACCAGGAACAAATACATGGCGGCCGTTCTTCCATAATCCGAATACTCACATCTAGGTATAGCGGGGAGGAGAGCGCTGCTCCCTTTACTCCTCCTGACCCACATGTCAGTGCTTTCTTTTGCTCCTACAATGCTGGTCTCTGATGTTAGTTTTTAGTATGGAAGGGAGCAGCAACCCTACCAGAAGAAGGCACTGTGGTTCCCCTCAGTTGGAAGGGGAAACTGCCCCTGGTTATCAGGCTCCCCAGATCACTGGACGGCAAGGTAGTACAGGCAGTTCTGGGGTGGCCTGGGTGAGTGGCTCTGCTACACAACGGGGACGGGGAAAAGGGAATCTCCTGCGCACCCCGTCCTGCTCCCACGCCCAACGGGAAATTTATTGGAAGACTTACATCAAGTATTAGGCCTAATCATAAACTCAATTCATCACTTCGTGCCTGTTGAGCATGTATATTCACAACCAACTAAAGCTTCTGCATGATGACCAAATCCGGGAGATTAATAAGATTTTCCAAGACTGCTGACAAGCTAGATTTCCTTTCCAGCTGCAAATTAGGAGATGCATGTGGAGCCCCTCTCACGTGCTCCGCACTGAAAGGAAGAACAGCTGTGAGAGGAAGCACACAGCTAGAAAGTACAGCCCCAATGATTTTCTCCTCATCAGGCCCGGGTCTAGTCCAAGGCACTTTCACAGCCAGGTTCTCTTGGCCAGATCCCGTGAAAGCAGAGAAGACTCGCATCTGCAGAGAAGTTCCTGCTGCAACACTGTGCAGCCTAACAGCACAGGGATGCACCCAGTTGCTGGAGCAAGGACAAGGGAGAATCCTTGGGACACACAAAGTGATTGGAAATCTCCATTTGATTTGTGGGAATTAATCTTTCAAGGACTCAGTCGAGACATTTTGGATAATCAACAACTGAGGTCTGTTCCAGTTCCTCATGGATGACCTCTAGCTTCCAGAACTGGAACACTGCCTCGAGATCCAGGCCTGCTGAGCCCCACGCTGTGCTGGAAGCTGTAAATGCAGAGTCTGGGTGGTGTGACTTAACCAGTTTGGACTGTTATGCCTCCCTTTTTAAAAACTAAAGGCATCTGTTCATAACAAAGATATGGCCACGATTTTTGTGCCCAGCTCTTTGACACTGCTTTTCTCACGTAAGAGGTGGGTGACTTAATCAAAGGTCTAGGATTCCGCACATATGCCTGTAAAGTGTACACAGTCCTTCATTAATAAGCCTCTGCTCACAGGTGTGACAACTAACACTCTTCTACTCAGAAAGAGATGGACGCTGCTGGGATTCAAATTCTGGACTTGGTTTGGCTGCCCGGAAACCAAGTTTGCTACACTTGCACCAACTGTGGACGTATTTGGAGCCCAGGGGCAGTGTGGTCTGCCCTACTGCCCTCACAGACTGGCTGAAAGGTTCAAATGCTATATTAATAAGTGTGGTGCAAACAGTACTGTCCTAATGAGAGGGAATGTAGAAGAATCATATACTTTTGAGATAAGGGTGAAAACTTTAAAAGAAATATAAGGTATGTTTCTGAGAAGGAGAATGTTTATTTCCAAATATTTTAATCTCTGTATATGTATAAATATGTTCTCTAAATATCAGAAGATAATTTTTGGAAAAAATGGATGATCAGAGGACTCTCAAATTTTGCCTGAAACTTCTGAAAGGGGCAGGGAGATCAGATTTCATAGTTTCATAGAAACGTACGTAACGTTTCATAGTTACGTATTTGCCTGCTTTGAGGGCTATAGAGGAATACAGAAAAATAAGTCATGGCTCTTGTCCACAGGCAGTTTGCACGGAAGATAAAAATATGTATTCAAGAAGGCAAAAAGATGAAGAGAAAAAAAGAGCTTTAGGGTGAGTACAGACATAACGTTCTGTAGCCAGAGAGAGTCCTCTTCTAGCTGAGAGAAGCCTCAGAAACCTTCATGTAGGAGGCGGTCATGACCGTGGGCGTCAGCAGAGACTGGTGGTGGGAGGGGAGGTATACCCCAGGCAAACAGTGTAAGACGGGAAGGAAAGCGTGAGGGGGCACTGGCTCTTTTGCTAAGGCAGCTTCCCCACCGCGTACGTCAGGAGGTGTTAATCCAGCTGAGCATTAGTTGGTGTTGTGTGAACAGACATGCCTAAAAGGTTACAGATAAATAAAGAGCAAGGGTGTCGACAGAACCGGGCAACAGCCCGCACGCTGCTGCCGAGGGGCTTCCTGGGTAAGTCAGAGGTTGGGCACTAAAGGAGGGAAGGCAGGAGGGAAGCCTAGACTGTGGACTTGAGAAGACTGAAAAGCTCTGGAATTGGTAACTTGGGAAATGCATGGCACATCAGAATCACTGAGAGATACAGGAAAATACTGAAGAACAGCCGGGGGACCCAGCTGACAGCGGACTCCGTGAACGCCCAGCAGAAATAACCAGCTCGTTTTCACAACTCGTTGCTGCTATATTTGCCCACCTGCAGCCTCTCCACCCACCTAATGTCCTGGGAAACCAAATGCAGGCAACACAGAGCCCCAGGTAAATTTTCTACGTTTATTCATGAGATGAAAAGGCCACGATGAAAGCGTGCTCTTCAAGTCTGTGTGTGTCGCTAGGAGATACAACCTGGTGGAGGCCACAGAGCTAACCTGGAGTTGGTCTTCGCAAACTAAGTGGTCAGGAACCAAACGCAGAAGTCAGGCAGGGAAGAATGCATGTTTTTATTCTCGGAGGGAAAAGCCACATTACAAAAAGATGGGAGTAAAGCAAGGGCCTGTGAAGTGAAGAGTAATGGCAATAATGACCACAATCTCTATGAACAGAACTTTGTGAGCTGGAAAATAATGTTATAATAAGGGGTCAGGAAGGAAAGACACGGAAGAAAAGAGCTCCTACACACGGGCGACTAGGCATGCGGGGAGACGCCCATCCCCCCAGAGAAGCCGTCTGGTTACCTACCCCGAAGCCAGAACCGCCTCATCACCCATGGGGACGGGGGCCATCCCTGGAGATGTGGTCCTACAAGGCTCACATTGAGGGGCAGTCCTTCACGTCTACCAACCAAGGCACCAGGGCGGAGCAGCCCCACCAGCGGGGACACCACGTGCCTTGCCCCAAATCCTGCCTATGAACCGAGGAGAAGAGAACCTATTTGGGGGCGTTTCATGAAAATTGCAAACAACACAGTTTCTCACGTTTCTGACCAGATCCCCAAAGTCAACCTAAAACAACCAAAAAGTTATAATGAACAATGAGAGAAATCAAGTGCCAGACTGGAAATAACGAAGGGCCAAAATGAGAGGCGGAAGGGAAAGGAGTGATTTCTGGGCGTGGTTATTCACAGGGCTGTAGGCACCAGGGATGCTGGCTGCACAGACAGGCTGACCCTCACAGGGTCATCTGGGCGTGAGTGAGGTCAGAACCGGTGGTTTCTCAGGGCACTTCTACCCCCCGTGTCTAGGATTCCAGGACCTGCCAGTTTCCCCCTCTGGGAAGCTCACGATCCCACGATATGAACTTCTGAACTGAGAGGGTGTGTTCTGGCCCTGCATTTGTGCCTGAGATGCCAAAGTGGGTGACAGATACATCGGTTAAAAAATTGCATTTAAGTATAACAACTTTTCCGTTGGAAAAAAGAAATATCAGTTACGTTATCTGTCAGAAAGACTGAGAAGTCCACGGACTGAAAACTTTATAAAAAGTTAAAATGTGTTAAATTCCAAGCACTTCTCATGTGCTCCATGGTCCAGGGTGGGATGTGGAGGGGGAGGCATGGCCCTGTCCCCCAGACATGCACATACGTGTGTGTGTGTATATATTTTATATACATTTTACTTCTTTTAGTGTTTGCCCTTGAGTTTGACATATACATTTATAACTAATCCAAGTCCTCTTTCAAATAACACACACTGCTTCACAGGTAGTGCAAGTACCATATAGCAGAATATTTCTAATTCTTCCCTCCCATCCTTATAATACTGCTGTCATTCATTACTTATCCATAAGTTATAATCACTGAATACATTGTTGCTATTATTGTTTGGAACAAAATGTTGTTTGTTAGATCAATTAAGAATAAGAAAATAAAACATTTCATTTTACCTTCATTTATTCCTTCTCTAAAGCTCTTCCTTTTTTTTTTTTTTTTTTGTGGTACGCGGGCCTCTCACTGTTGTGGCCTCTCCCGTTGTGGAGCACAGGCTCTGGACGCGTAGGCTCAGCGGCCATGGCTCACGGGCCCAGCCGCTCCGCAGCATGTGGGATCTTCCCGGACCGGGGCACGAGCCCACGTCCCCTGCATCGGCAGGCAGACTCTCAACCACTGCGCCACCAGGGAAGGCCCAAAGCTCTTCCTTTTTAAAGTAGATCTGTGTTTCTGTTCTGTAACATTCTCTCTTTTTGATGAACTTATTGTAATATTTCTTGCAAGGCAGGTCTACTGGCTACAAATTTCCTAATTTTTGTTTGAGAAAGTCTTCATTTCTTCTTTCACTTTTGAAGAATACAGAATTCCATGCTGGTGGGTTTTTTCTTTCAACACTTGAAATATTTTACTTCACTTGCTTCTAACTTGAATGATTTCTGGCTAGAAGTCCAATGTAATACCTATCCTTGAACCTCTATAGTTGTTATTTTTTTCCCTCTGGCTTCTTTTAAGATTTTCCCATTGTTTTTGATTTTTGGTAGTGTCTGTCTGGGCTGCTTTAACAAAGTACTATAGACTGGCTGGCTTATAAACAACAGAAATTTATTTCTCACAGTTCTGGAGGCTGGAAAATCCCAGAACAAGACGTCAGAAGATGGCTGGTACATGGATGGCTGTCTTCTCTCTGTGTTCTCACATGCAGTAAGGGGTAAGGGAGCTCTCTGGGGCCTCTTTTATAAGGTCACCAATTCTACTCCTGAGGGCCCCACCCTTATGACCTAATCACCTCTCTACCCCTACCCCTAAATACCATCACACTGACGGTTAGATTTCAAAATATGAATTCTGGGGGGTGGGGGGGGGACACAAACATTCAGTCTGCAATGTGCAGTTTGAATGTGATATGTCTAGGTGTAGATACTTTGGTATTATCCTCCTGGGTGTTGTCTACACTTCCTGGATCTGTGGTTTGGTATCTGTCATCAACTAAGAAATTTTTCACATATTATAATTATATATTAAAATACATGTTATATAAAAATATCTTTAAGTTATAATTTCAAATATTTCTTCTGTTTCTTTCTCTTTCTTTTCCTTCTAGTATTCCCATTAGGGGTATATAACACTTTATAATTATCCCACAGGTCTTGAATGCTCTGTTCAGTTTTCTTATCATTTTTTCCCTTTGCATTTCAGTTTTGATATTCCTATTGACATGTCTTCAAGCTCACAGTTCCTTTCCTCACCTGTCCAGTTTATTGGTGAACCCATCAAAGGCATTCTTCATTTCTGCTACAGTGTTTTTGATTTCTAGCATTTCCTTTTAATTCTTTCTTGGAGTTTGCATCTCTCTGCTTCCATTACTCATCTCTTCTTGCATGTTGTCCATTTTTTCTATTAGAGCCTTTAGCATATTAATCGTAGTTCTTTTAAATTCCTGATTTGATCATTTCAAAATCTTTGCCATATCTGAGTCTGATTTTGATGCTTGCTCTGTCTCTTCAAACCGTGGGGGTTGTTTTGCCTTTTAGTATGCCTTGTAATTTTTTTGTTGAAAGCTGGACATGATATACCAGGTAAAAGGAACTGAAGTAAATAGGCCTTTAGTGTAAGGCTTTATGTTTGTCTGGCTATGTTTGTCTGGCTGTGTTTATGGTTTGCTGAAATTGTAGATGAAGGTGTCAGAGGCTAAAGCTTCCTTGGATGCCTCCGTTTTTTGACTCCCCTGTTGTGTCTGGGTTTCTCTAGAGACTTCATGGATAAGGTCTCAGATGTGCAGCTCTTTTGGTTGTTTCCTGTTACTATACAAAAGTCTGGCTGATGCCATGGTGAGGTGTGGGGGAGAAGTGCTCCACGGACCTGTCATGAGGTCCCTAACCCTAATCCTAACCCTAACCCTAAAAAGCAGTCCTGTAATCAGTGAGATGGAGCTGTGATAAAAGAATTCATGAAGAAAACTGGACAACAAAAAACCCAACTACAGCAAACAACAAACTAATGAACTTCAAGTACAGCACAGAAAGTACGCCTCTTGTTCTGGGGGCGGTGGGCCTGTGTCCTGCTTACGGAGGAGTTCTCTACACTCCTGACACCCCAGCCTGCCTTGCGCAGCTTTGGCCGAGGGTGTGTGCAGCCGCGTGCAGGAGATTTGAAAGGCACATGCGTGTCTGCCGAGGGGTCAGAGAACGGGCATCGTGGGCCCGAAGGCCTTTCCTGCTGAGGTCACTTGGGGCAGAGGATGAGAACTGTCCTACTTTCTGACACAAAGCGGGCTCTTCCACTGGCCACTCAGGATACATTTACACAGGCTGGCTCTGGCCAAAGGAGGAGGATAAGGCAAAAGCAGGAAGATGTATTATCAAAGACCAACTGAGAAAAAGGGAAAACAATGGCAACTTTTGAGGAAAATCAATTGAGAAGGAATTCTTAATAGCCAAATTGTTGTGAAAGATAAAACAGGAGCTATGAGTTAATAATAGGCTATAGATTTTTTTCCATCTGTACTGAGGCTTATCTTATAAATAAATGTTCCTTATTATTCTTTGGCAACTGTTTGTGGGTGACTCAGATAGTCTTTCAAAACTGGACAAAAGGAATAATATAGATCTCTTGTATCCAGGGAATTCCTCAGATTAGGAGTGGCCATGAATTAGAGAAGAAATTTGATTTTGATATAACATCTGCAAATGACAGCTGCCTTTTCACAAAGTTCCCAGTGTCATTCCTCTACTTTAAAAACTCCCAATAACGATAATAAATTACCAAAACAGAACATATTGCAGTAATCCACTTAATAACATATTTAGTGAATTCTGGTTATTCGGTATTCTCAGTTATCTTTTCAAAATAAATGATTCTTTACATATTCAAAAACTAACAACTTACTTTCCCTGAGAATGTCCCAAAGTATTTTAAAATGTATGACTTAATCGCAAAAAGGTTATTTGGTTGGGGTTGAGATAAATAAGAAAATTGAACATTTGAAATAAGAGGAAATTTACATAACCATGTTGCAGTCAAACACATTCCCTTTATAATAAAGCCACGTTAGGAAAAGATTTCCTTCCAAACACAGGTGCCAACACTGGCTCCTCTTGGCCTCACATGTGCAGATGCTCTTGTGGCTTCTGGTGCATCAGCCCTAACTAGCATTTTGAGCACTTACTCCAGGGAAAGGTCCTGGGCTAGGTGTCATTCTGGAGACACACACACACACACACACACACACACACACACACACACACAAAACAGCTGCTGAGCCTGCAAGGGAGCCAGAAACTACCTCAACGGCAGCTTCAGGGCAACTTGGGGAAAGGATGGGCATCTAGGATCATGAGGACCCAAGGAGGGCCCATCCTCTTTAAAGGGTGCTTAGAATCCCCGGAAGGACTGTAGACACCCTGGTCCCCAACCTGAATGTTACACCTGAGGAAGTTAAGGTCCAAAGACATTAAGAGACTTGCCCAAGACACCCCCCACTGTGGCAGCACAGGAACTGGAACTTTGGGGTCCCCAGCTCCTATCCTATTACTCTCTCCTGCCTGTGCTTCTTAGAAAGGACTGAATCATCACCTGTTTTCCTCCCAGGCCCATAACTACCATGGCCAAGTAAGGAGAGTCTAGAGGATGTTAACATGTTTTTCATTTACAAAATGGACACTGGTTGGGGTGACAAAGAGGACACTTTCCCACAGCTTCCTCTTGTCTTAACTGCTCCTGGTCAAGGCTTCTTCCGCTCATCTACCCTTTGGTCAGATAGTCACCAGCCAGTCACTCATGTGCCTGGAGAGAAACATGAGAAAAATGCTAAAACGTACCTTCACGAATTCATACAAGCCAATGTGCTGAGTACCCATACTTTTTCCAATTACTGGAAGAAGGAAAGTAACACGGGTACCTCCTGCAGTTTGGAGGCTTTATGAATCACTTTTCTGCAGGACAAACTGGGCGCTTTAACAAACCCTGCATATCACTCACGTTCTGCCCCATGTGTACGTCTTCTCTGACTACTGACTTAGTAATACAAGTAGGAAAAACCACAAGTCTGACAACAGCACATTTCTTTTCCGTGACCAAAGGCTACGGTATCCACACTTATGGAGACAGACTTATCTTGAAAGTAACCTAACAATGGTATTACATTGCTCAGCACACTGATTTTTTAAAAATGTATCTTTTAAAAAGTTCAATGAAAAGCTCAAGAAGGGAGCAGACCCTCTCAGATGCCTGCCTGACACGAACACAGCCGTGGTCCTTCGACATACCGTTTTGCAAAGGCTGTATTATGAAGAGGAGGCGGATTCTGCCAGGCACATAATTTGTATATTTAAGGGAGGTGTATGGATGAAAAAGCGAAATATGTTAAATTTCAAAGGCCTTGGAAGCAGTGCTGTCTGTGAGCTTGTATTACAAACAGCCTCACATTATTACACAGGCTATTAATGAGGCCCAGTGAATGAAAGTACAATTTGAATATGCATGACTCTATCCAGTGAGCAGGACTTTTGTGTACTGATGAGGTTTGTTTTTTTTTTTTTTTCCCTCCTAAAGAAGGATTAAAATTATTCTTAGAGAAGTATGGCTACCCAGAGGCTGGTAAAGTGTACTCAGACCACAAAGTCACACCACGTTCAGATAAAAGATACAGGTCCTCCACAGACAGCTCTGATGCTACCTATCATTTTGGAAACTCGTGCACAGCCTGCCCTCCCGAGAAGGAGCTTCCTCAACTTCAAACAGCTGCGTCATGACAATTTCTAAGCAAAAATACTGATTTTGGTGGCGACCCCTAAAAGTAGGCAAGGTTAAATAAACCTTTCAAGTACAAAGCCTTCCCTTCCGTGGTAAGGCGCTCTGGTTAAAATACTGGGGAATGGGTAAATTATTGCACCAAATGGCTGAGAATTAATCTCTGCTGACTAGCTGTAATCTAACGAGGCGTCTGTGTCCCCGGGAGCCCGCGGCGCGTCCCTGGCGGTATGCGCAGTGTGTCGAGTCTGCGTGGCACCCTTTGTCCCCGCTCCCAGGCGGCCTTTCCCCTCATTGTTCATAATATCCTCATGCATCTGGGACGCGTGGAATGCATTCATACTAACAGACTTACCATTGTTTTCTCTCTGAAGCTTTGTTGAGCAAAGGCTGCATCGTGGTTACTGATAATTATATTGCTTAATTAATCAAGACAAAAAAAATTTGCAAATCATTGCCTGGTTGCCAAGCAGGGAGATAAAAAATGACAACAATACAAGCTGAAGCAATATAACAAAAGTAACAGCTATCTGATCAGAAATTCTTATATAATGAAGCTATTAATGCTAAATCGGTTAATGTTAACATTGCTCCAGGTGTCTCTACTTAGATGCGAACAAAAAGGCTAACATTATGGATATAAAAGGCCAAATGTTGCCATGGATTCTGTAACCTGATAGAGAGGACAGCCTTTTCATTTGATTAGGGAATGCAATTTAAATACCAGGGACCGAAGCCAAACAAACAGACTTTCCCTCCACAAGCCTCTCGCATTCACCCTGGGGTCAGTGGTTGGTGAACAAAAGGTCAGCCACACTTGCCCTGGAAATGTCTGGATTAATTTTATTACATTGTAATGGTTTGTCCTTTAAATGTGGGGATAACACTAAATTTCCAGTTGGCCATTATTCTCTTCTTCCCTTTAGGCTTTTTGAATTGAAATATTAAGAAAACGATTTGCTTGATTCATCTTGTCAGAATTTACGGCCAAATTTATAAAACTTACACATTTTTTAAAGAAACTTGTTTTCATGCATTATAATACCTTTTCAAAAATCACTTTGACACTATGAAGTGAACTCAAATGCCTTTTATGTTCTTAATTTACTATAAAAATAAAAGTGACATTTTTAGGACATTAAATGACATTTTAGAGGGCCGTGTTGAAAATGAACTAATAAAGCCAGTTAATCCATACTAAATATTAAAGAAACACATTCTCCAGTTTTGAAAGCTACAGGATACTGAATTTATTGGTTGTCTAATATTAACATTTTCAGTTTAATTTTTTTAAATTAATGTCCTTCATGGACACACGCAAATGTTATTAGCACTAAAGAGCCATTTTCTTATACAAACGTGAACACTTCGCACGCACAGAGACTTGAACCAAAGATAACACAAATATTTAACACGAAGAACTTTGGCATCTTTGCTCCCTGAATAGAAAAGAGGGTTCCCTTTATGTCAGGCTTCTCACCAGCCAGAGTAGGGGCTTTTCTGAGTTCAGGAGTTGACTAGCACTGTCATTATTTATTCTATTTTCATGGTAGTAACAATAACAAAAAAAATAATAGCAATAATAATAATAATTATTATTATTATCATTAACACTTAAGTAGCTTTTCCTCTGGACCAGGCACTGTTTGAAGCACCTTCCATTTCTTAGCTCGTTTAATCCTCACAACTTGAACACTTTAGATTAGGTTATAAATCCCAGGAAATCTTTACCTACTATTTTTAAAGCTTAAAAATAGCGAGTATTTAGAACGGTAACTTTTAGCTCCTGCAGGAGGACAATTTGGAATGGAAATGAAGGTTGTATTTAATATCAAGCTGAAACACACGAAGTCATTTTCTTGAGAATGAGAGACTTAATACACTAAACGTCTAATTAAAAAACTAAAAAAAACCCCCCAAAAAACTCACCTTGTATTAGTACTTGCAAATAAAATCAAGTCACTGTTATCAAGCACTGTTAAACCACCACTAAAGGCAGGGCAAAGACAGAAACGGAAGCCAATCCAGGTCCCGGCACTCAGGCCCTGGATGGTTCCGGCTGTTCCCATGATCGATGCCAATGGACCCAGCTGAACTGACGGGTGGCAAGGCACGTCCATTGTTAGAAGCCCCGACATGGGCCGAGCCATGGAGGCCCAGCTCTTTAGGACTTTTCCACGATCCTTCAGGACTGACCCCCGTTAGCAGCGGCAGAGGCAAGGCTGGATCCCGTACCCACAGCTACCCACAAAATGCTAGGTGTGACAAGGGGCTCATTCAACTCTTATTGTTATTAATCAACATGCCCCAAGTTCTAAATGACAACTTCTTTAAATTATAAAATCTTAAAAATTAAAAACATTTAAAAAACCATACGTGTCTTTACATTATAATTTTCAGAGTCTCAGTAATAAAATACAGAATTCTGTGCTCCTGATGAAAGATTCTTTGAAAATCCCAATTCATATTTAATTCCTATTTAGCATGTGTAATTCACATACATGTAAAGTGGCCCCTTTAGCATACTGGTATCACTGTTTTTCAGTAACAGTGAATCATATGGCAAACGCCTGTACAAGCCAGAAGAATAACGCGGTGAAAACGTACCTCGGGTTTCTTCGTTATCGCGATAAAGAACATGTGATTCTTCATGGGGTAGATGATGATTGAAACGTCTCCGAAGGCGGTGGGGATGATCCCCCTGCGGTAGTCCCGGGAGTGTTCAGACCAGATGATGTGGACCTCGTCATTCCCCAAGTGACGGAGCTGCAATGGCAAATTGGCTCCTTATTAATCAGAGCGATAACAGCACTTTAGGAGGGGTCGTGGCTTACAAATTGAATTATTATACACAGAGGCAAAAATAATTCACCACCAAAAAAGGCTACAACACCGATGCCTTCTGTGGGGATTTTAAAAAAGCACAGGTACACGAAAAAAACACAGCTCGCCCTGCTATGAAACACATTGGAACCGAGAGAGAGGCATGTAAGCATCGCAGGTACAAGACCTTTTCCAGGATTTGTTAAAAATTTAATTTTACTCCTGCAGCAAAGCCTTACGCAGTATGTGGCTGAGCATGTTTCTACACAGTGGACGGTGTGAGACTTTTATTCCATATTACAGTAGAGCTTCATTAGGCTCTGAATTCAATGGTTATTAAGGAAAACAGGAGATGAGTGTAAGAGAACAGAAGCCATTATAACACAATCCTTACCAAATGCATAAAAACTAGATTTATGACAAACCATTAAGTATGTATAACACTACCTCTGTTAAGAAACTAATGTGTTACTTAAATTTCATAAGAGACTAATACCAAGCACTAGTACCTAGCATTTGAAGAGTGCCTTACTGTAGAGAAAGTCTGTTCACACATACATTTTGTTCAGTCTTTCCACTAACTCTCTGAGGTAGGCCACGTTATCTTTATGTTGTCTGATAAGGAGGGGAGGGGGCTCAGGAAGGCGGGGCACACCCCTGCCATGGTGTAGGAGGCAGGGCGGCCTGGAAGCTGGCTGGGGCTTCTGACCCACCTGGCCTCCACTGCCCATGGCCATCTAAGTTGTAGCCAGGGCAACTGCGCTGTCACAGCTCAACTCCCCCAGCCCTCTCGTGTATCACTTTATACACAAGAGGTCACGTGGTCCAAAAACAAGTCTGAGACTCCTGGCCTCTCGAGAAGGGCTTCCCATGCCTCCAAGGAAGGGAACCTGTGAGCATCCCTCAGGGCCCAGCTGGGTCCAATGCAAGAACACCCTCGACAAAGCTCCGGCACAGTGACTGCGCGTCCCAGGCTGGAGAAAGTGCAGGTGAGGTCATCTGGGCAGGCCTGGCAGTGTGACTCAAGCAAACTCGATTGTAAAGGTTAAAATGCTGGCTGAAATTGAAGTCCTAAACCCACAGAGGCTGACTGGTGAAGGCCCTTGGACGCCTCCTAAGGATGTGAGGTCCCGGCCCTGCACACACTGCAGAAGGAGGCCATCTACCACCATGACAAAGTGTGTCCTGCTTCCTAGCTTATTTAACAGGTGAATCCTAAAAGTGACTAAATTCGGAGGCACTTTAGTACAGCAGAGATGTTATGTCAAAGCTAATGCTTTGGTTTTGTCTTAAAGTATAAAAAAGGATGCTCTGAAGTACTATGTATTTAAAACACTTTAATATAAATACAATTTCTTTATAGACTCTCTGACCACAAAGGGAAAACCTGAGATCACCCCAATAGGCCTCCTTTCTGTTTACAAGGTCACAAAGGAGGCTGGTTTGCTGCAATGCCTGCTTCTCCCTCCCTCTGTCACACCTCTGGGGACCACTGTACCTCTGCACCTACGGTGAGGTGCGAGCTCAGGTGGCTCCTAGGTGAGGCGCTCTATTCAGCTGAGTCTGAACCTGGGCTCTGCGACACATGCCACTGCGGGCGTTGAGCATGAGGCACGACAGTGCAGAAAAATTCAACGGCGTCTACAGCTTTCTAAATGCAAAATCACCCAGTACATGTCTTTTTCCTTCTCCTCCTCTCTTACATATAAACACTAAAAGGGTTGCAGGCAAAAGGTGTACCAACCCGTTACATAAATAGTTAAAAAAGAAGACCCCAGATTTTCACAGTAACACTAGGCATCTACCTCTCTCTTTCTCTATTTCCATTTTTATTTCTTTTTCCTTTTCAATAAAGCATGCAAGGAGTTCACAATGCACTCCTGAAATTCAATCCTTTTGGAGTCAAACACGTGGTAGCAGCTCACCAGCAGCACAATAAAGGCATGTTTTTGAGGGAAATAGGAGTAGTTTCAGATGGAAACTTTGGGAGGAATTTAGAGCAGCAGAAGGGGACTGTGAGAGCCGGGGCCGCCCCAGGGTGCAAACCCACCCTCCTCGCCCCGCAGAGAGAGCCAACCTTCTGGGTAGTTTTGTGCCCCTTGATGCAGGGCTGGCATGAACTTCTGAATGGGACCAACACACCTACGGAACAGCCTTCCTGTGTGGCTGTCCCGCCACAGGCCAGCACCCCAGAACCTGGGACAGCTCCCCGGCCAGACGTGTAAGTTGCAAGGCATTAGCTCTGAGGTAATACGGTGACTATTGAAATGTTGCAGTTACCCTCCCTTTTCTAAATTAGGTAACTCGATTACATAACCCAATGAAGTCTCTCCCAGTTCTGTTTGCAACTATATCCTCAGGACGGGGGCAAGTGAGGACGTTGTCACAGGAATGGGCCCACCCTCCCCGTGTGGCGATTCTGCAGGTGGCGGTAACACGAGATTCATCATCTGAAAGCTGCTTTCAGGGTCACGTGCCTCAGACGTCCGCACGAGTCAGTTTAATTAGGCAACGCACAGAACTAAGAGCTGAGGCCACGGACCGGTCGGTCCCTGAGCAAAGAGCAAGGACACACCCTCTTCTGCCCACGACAATAACACAGGCAGGTAAAACAAGTAAGATCAACCCGGCCAAATTGTCAACCACGTCAGAACACACGGAAATACTCTGGAAGCTTCCAAGTGTCACTCGATTTAAAGGGGGTTTCATCACGGAGACGTTGTTTTGTGAGTTTTGGAGAATTCTGACGACAGGCCCTCAAGTGAGAAACCCGTGCACACAAGTCACGTTGACCAGAGTCGTGTGTCATCTGGACGGAGCCGTCCTTCGCACCAGCTACTACTTCAAACGCACAAGAGGCTCGGAACGAGCGCCCAGGGCTTAAGCCTTAAGAAATCAGCTCGTGTGCTGCCACTTCTCATCCTGACAGAGTTTTGCAGTCCCTCTGCCCGGGCCTTTCTGCCCATCGCTGCCAGGCGGCGCGCACTGTGACACTGGCCCTGGGACACACCTAATGGGCTGACCTCCTTTCCCGACTAATTGCATTACGGCGCCAGCTGGCTCCAGAAGGAGTCGTCTGTGTGATTGAAGAATTCCTGCTCCTCAGTGGGCCCGGCTGCTACTTTTAACTAAGTAACAGGCAGGCCTGACATCCCCATTGTTCAGCTGACAGTGTGCCCATCCTAAAATCTAAGTTTTATTTGTAAATTAACCAAGAAACTTCCTGCCAGAACAGTGCTGCCTGCAGTCTGATAATGTGGGCCTTTCATCCCATCCACTCGCACTGTATCACTGCCAATTTGTTTTTTATGTGGCTGGGCAGCCTGAGGCTATAAAAGCCTTGTAAGACATAAGTGCAATTATAGTCCTGGAGTCAAATGAATTGGACAAATCCAATAGCACAGCTCTGTCCCCACTCTGCAAACCCCTACAGCAGTTAGATTAGCTGTGAAAAATCTAATCTAACTGGAGCTAACAAATTTCTGCAGTGAAGGATCAAAAGTTCAGTATGGGGTTGCAACCAGATTGCAGGGTTGAAAAAGTGCCCCCATGATGGGGGCAGGGGAGAGCATGCATCACTTTAGAATTTTGCAGCTCATTTTTAAGCTGTTAGGGGCAATTTAGTCAGAATAAGTCAAGGAACTGTGGGGCTGCTTTTCCTGTGACTGATTTTTAGTTGAGCTGTGAGACATCCTGACAGAGAGAATTTGTCACTAATGATGCTAAATCTTGGAGCTGCAAAAGATATCAGCTGCATTTTGATTATTACAGTAGGGAACCTTACAACCTGGCCAAGCCCTGAAAAAGTATTCATAACATGGTGTTTTATCAAGAAAACACTGTCTTTTCTCAAAAAAAAAAAAAAAAAAGACAATCCTACTTAGGAAATAATTTTTAAAATATAAAGCTGTCTTTTAACAAAATAGTTTTCAGTCATATGAAAATCAGAGAATACGGTGACACATTTGCAGAGTAGCAGTGATTTACAAGGTACAGCCAATAAAAAGGAGGTGTGAGTCTTGCCTAGGGTCTTGGTAATCTGAGGTGGCATCCCTGCGGGCAGAGTCCCCTTCGCTAAGAACACCGCCGCCACCAAAACCTAAGATGTGGAGGCAGCTCCCCAGGCCCTCGGGAGCCAGCACGTAGCCACCGAGTGAAAGCCTGTCATGCTCTGTCCATCCGATACCCTTGGTCGCTGTGACAGGGATCTGCTCATGCCGTGACCCAACTTCTCAGACCCCACTAGCTCTGCTGCCCACTGTGTGCATGGTCCAGACGTCCATGGCTGCAGTGATGAAAGAGCAAAACCACGGAGGAGAGAAATGAGGCAGGTGCAGTGAGGCCCTCTGGCCAGTATCAATCACCTGCCTAACAGGCCAGGAGAAAGAGTCCATCAGACCGGTCAGCAACAACGGGGGCTGACGGGTAGGGATGCTACCAGCACCACGCTCAGCCATTTCACAGGCATTGTTCACCTACTGCCCAGCAACCCTGGGACGTGGGCTGTGTTTTTAATCTCATTTAATAGATCGGAAAACTGAGGCACAGGCTGGTGAAGTACCTTGAGACACACTTGAACCCTGGCTACAGCCACCATGCTAGACGCCCCCCACCCGCCCCCCTGCCACCGCCCATCAGGCATGGGAATGGTCTGCTTTCCACCCACCAGTTACTGCCCTAGGTTCCTGGCATCCTTGCAGGAAGAGACTGGGTGTGAGGCAGGGATTCCGGGCTCTGCCCCCCCACCAGCAGGCGAGGCCCAGATGTTCTCATGTGCAAACAGAGACGTGGGTCAGATTCCTAGGCTTTCTCCCCAGAGTAAAAAGTCCTCTTCTCTTAGGATGTCCCTCACTTCCTGCAAGTTACCTGAGGTGGACATCCTGCAGGGGGAACCCTGCAGAGCTTTCTCAGAGGTGGAGGAGGTTTCCTTTGAACTCTGGAGAACAAGAGGTGGGGGCCCGAGAGGAGGGCAGCAAGGCAGCAGCGCACCTGCGCTTGCCATTTTGACAGTCGTTTGCTAAGCTGCCCCCCAGCAGCCCTGGTTGGGGGGCGCCTGCTTTCTCTGACCCCATCAGTACAGGGTCCTTACGTCAGATGACCTTGGCCAACCCGAGAGGTTGACAGCATCATTTTCTCTCAGTTAATAGTCATGTGAGAGAAGATCCAAAGTTAACAACATTTAAGACCCTTCCTTTTCCTAAATCTTAATCTCAGGATTTAAGACTTAAACGACTGATTGCTTTTCATGCATTTCTTTACCTAGTTTGTGCCAAGCTGGATATTTCAGACTCATGACAAGTGTAGCTTGAGGAGAGCGACCCCAAGGTCGCATCCAAAGGAAACCAGTCTCCATGTACATCAGGCCATGGCCTTCACTCTGTCCCAGGTGTGCCTCACCTACAAACCGGGGCCGCCAAGCATGGTCCCCAAGGAGGCCCTTTACCTTTTTGGTGAGCGAATCATCTGAGTCTGATGGCATCCGAGTTGAAACGTGGAAAATCACTTCCACGGTCGAGGTAGCATAGTAGGGGGCAGTCTGGCCCGTGCTGCCGTTGCGTTGAAGTCCGCCCATGAACCCGCAGTGGGTTGAGAGGTCCACCTGACACAGGCACGAGGGAAAAGAAGTGGAGGTCAAACGTGAGCCGTTCTTATTCACTTAGCAGGAATGCAGAGTTTTTAAAAAATCTAAGTATGTTCATTTTTATAGTTTTCTGATTATAAGCAAACGTAATACAAAGTTAGATGACAGTGGGCTTCCCTGGTGGCGCAGTGGTTGGGGGTCCGCCTGCCGATGCAGGGGACGTGGGTTTGTGCCCCGGTCTGGGAGGATCCCACGTGCCGCGGAGCGGCTGGGCCCATGGGCCATGGCCGCTGGGCCTGCGTGTCCGGAGCCTGTGCTCCGCAACGGGAGAGGCCACAACAGTGACAGGCCCGCGTACTGCAAAAAAAAACAACCCAAAACAAAACAAAACAAAAAAAAGTTTGGTGCATATTTCTCCAACTTTATCCCCTCCTATACATAAATATGTATATATGTATAGACACACACGGAGCTCCCCTATTGCTGGATTTGTGGGATTTTCTGTTTTCTCAAACCAGAAGGAGCATTCAAAGCAGCGTTTCAGGTCAAGGGGTACAAAAGTTTCCAAACTTAACAGCCATTCCTAAACTGCCTTTCAAAAGGGTTGTTCCAATTTATACCACTGCCAAAAGTCTCTGAGTTATAATTCTTTTTCAAGCTATGTGTGAATGTTCACTTAGTCAGTGCTTAGATTCCATTTTGGTATTTTCTTTTTTTGTTTTTTTACTTTTCATAAACTACTATTCTTTCAGTAAAGCACCTGTGGTAACACAATTGGAAAAAGAAAAAGAAATGGAAGAATTTCTTCTGTGCTAAAGACAATCAATACATACACTGAATTAATGGTCTAATCTTTTCTTAAAACTCTAGTTAAGAAATGTACGCTTGGGCTTCCCTGGTGGCGCAGTGGTTGAGAGTCCGCCTGCCGATGCAGGGGATATGGGTTCGTGCCCCGGTCCAGAAAGATCCCACATGCCGCGGAGCAGCTGGGCCCGTGAGCCATGGCCGTTGAGCCTGTGCGTCTGGAGCCTGTGCTCCTCAACGGGAGAGGCCACAACAGTGAGAGGCCCACATACCGCAAAAAAGATAAACCCCCAAAACAAAAAACAAACAAAAAAGAAATGTACGGTTTAAAAATGTTGGTTAGGACTTCCCTGGTGGCGCAGTGGTTAAGAATCCACCTGTCAATGCAGGGGACACGGGTTCGAGTCCTGGTCCGGGAAGATCCCACATGCTGTGGAGCAACTAAGCCCGCGTGCCACAACTACTGAAGCCCGTGCGACTAGAGTCCGTGCTCCGCAACAAGAGAAGCCACTGCAATGAGAAGCCCACACACTACGACGAGGAGTAGCCTCCGCTCGCCGCAACTAGAGAAAGCCCGCGCGCAGCAACGAAGACCCAAGGCAGCGAAAAATAAAAATAATTAACTAATTAAAAAAAAATGTTGGTTAAATAGTAAGTATATTCTATGGCAAGAAGTCATCTTATTGGTAAGAAGAACAGTTTATTGAAAGTTCAGTAACTCTTTTAGACTAAAACCGACTTGACATTTCAGAAAGTATATGGTCTTGACCTTGAAGTACCCTTACCCTGTCCCTACCTCCACATCGGTCCCTTCACTAACACTCAGCTCTCAGAGGTAAGTCTCGCTTAGGCACCCAGAGAGTTTCCCACAACACAGATAACCAAGAAACCAAAACAAAAGTAATAAAAAGTAAGAAAATTATTTCAGATATGCTGATTTCCATTTTAACTACTCTGAATTCTTTTAGATTCTGGGAATATGTTCTGGAGACAGATATATGTGTGTGTATAAATGTATAGATGTCTTTTGGTCAGAGTATGACTTAGTAAAGAGAAAACAAAATTTTAAAATATCAACCATCCTGGGATCTACCTTAGGGAAACAGGTTGAGAGCTAAACCATCATGGCTACCGTCAAGTCAACTTTTAACTTCATCCAACTCTTCATTTTTCACCATTGATTTCTTTTCCAGCCTCCATGTAGGGACAAAAGCCATTGCTTCCCTGCCCACTGTCCTCTCTTACTACACACTGTCTATGGCTGGGAGAGCTGCCCTGACTATTCAGTTCTGATGAAAAGCAAATGAAATCATATTAAGAAGAAAGTTAAGGGGAAACAAAAGTTTGTGTATAAAGTACAAAAATAACTGATAGAAGATGTCAAATTCGATATATTCTTCAACTCCAGAACTCTACCCATGCTATATTTGAATGTAAAAACATACGTAAAAATTTAGACCATCAATGACCAGTTTACATACATCCTTAAAAAGTGCTGATCAATAAACGCCTCCTGAATGAAATGAATTACCTCCCATCCCAGTCCAGCAACAAAGTCTTCGTACGCTCGGCTTCCTCTTTCATTGGAAAGGATCGAGCACTTGTCTTCTTGGCCATCAGCAACGTAAAACACGGCGATTTTGTGCGTTTCACGGCTGTAAATTTTTAGATTTAAAGGAGTTAGAATACTTACATACAAAGTTTTGTTTTACTGCTGCCACCTATGCTCCTACTACACAGCTTACACTTGCTGAGAACTTACAAGGGGTCAGGCACTGTTCCAAGAAGGCTCAACACACGTCTCATCTATCCTTGCAGACGCCCTAATGAGACAGGTCTTATCATCACCTCCTCATGGACACGGTGGAAAGGAGGCACAGAAAGTGACAGAAAAGCACTTGTAGCAAGCAGGACACCAGGAGCTGAGACAGGGCAGCCTGGGCTCCTGAGACCATTCTCTCACAGGTACGATGTACGAACAGCATGTAAGAGCACATGGCTTGACAAATTCTCTCCAACTTCGGTAAAAATATACCTCTGAAAGCATTTCAGATAGATATCAGTTGTGAACAGATCCTTGTGACCACACATACTTCACTTCCCACACTCTAAGATAAGGAAACCGGGGAGCTCCCTGATTGGAACTGTAAAATTGGCCGAGACTTCGTGAGAAATGGAAACTACTTCTTCAAAGCAGAACACACTTAGGTACTTTCTTTGTGAGAGGTGGCACCCGCAGGGTGGACAGCTGTCCAGGGAAACTTCTTTGGACATATAAACTGTTCGTCCACTTCCTCCATGATGGATTTGGGGCACTTTGCTGTTAAATCAGGTAAATGTGACACCACTCTGAGGAAAGCAGCCCTGCTTCTTAACCATTTGTGCATCTAGCATGGTCCTTGGTGCACAGAAGTTGCTCAGTGAAAACTCTGTTGAAGTGACCAGAGATACGATGATATATTTGAACATGTCAATAACCATTTCTATAAACTATACCCTGGAGTAAAGTGTCAAAGTCACTAGACCTACACCAAGTGATCTGGAGACAGTTCAGAGGCAAAGACACCGCTCTTATTGGACCAGAGCTTTAATCAAGAACCATTCCGCAGCTCCATCACCCAAGACCTTGACTCCAGTTCTCTACGTTCTAAAATTTTAGATTATCATTTCCAGAGAAGTTCCACTCTTCTCCTGATTTCTACCATACACCTTGAAAAAATCTCATAGGAAAAACTACCAAGCACTTAAACAACATGGAAATGTTTCTGTTGCCTTATCGTTCAATACCTCAACATTATAATCCGATTAGACATCAATAGTGGTGGAATCTGGGCTCTGTATTTTAACATATTCTCCAATATCTCCTTCTGCAGGAATGTTATTTTTCTACTGAATTAGCAGAATGAATTGGAACTCAACTGGAAAGTCATAAAAATAAATCAAGGAGGAGAGTACGCTCCTTTTATTTGTCTAGATAGCTTATTCATGTTCCTCCATAATTTACATGAAATTACCATACTTAGAGGAGAAATCAGAAAATATAGAAAGGAAAAAGAAGAATTAAAAAAAACCACTAATGGGCTTCCCTGGTGGCGCAGTGGTTGAGAGTCCGTCTGCCGATGCATGGGACACAGGTTCGTGCCCCGGTCCGGGAAGATCCCACATGCCGCGGAGCGGCTGCACCCGTGAGCCGTGGCTGCTGAGCCTGCGCGTCCGGAGCCTGTGCTCCGTAACGGGAGAGGCCAGAGCAGTGAGAGGCCCGCGTACCGCAAAAAACAAAACAAAACAAACCCCAAAATACAAACCCACTAATGTTCTTTGCTTCTATGTTGAAATCACAATTGTTACTACTTCAGAATGCATTTTTGCATACAAAATGAGAAGCTACTATCTTGTGTTCTGCCACTAATTTTTTCACTTAAAATATCTGTGAACACTTTTTTAAATTGTATAAAATATACATAACCGAAAAGTCACCATTTAAACCATGTTGGAGTGTGAACATTTCTATACCGTGTGCTTGTATAACAAAGTTACTAATAATGGTTGTGTAACATTCCATTATATTAATATTCCATATCCTCAGTCCTTGCTATTGGACATTTAGGTTGCTTCCATTTGAAAGACGTTTTCACATTATCTTTGGTATGTCCTTAAAATAAATTCATGGACATGGAGCCTTGGTCATTGCCCACTTTTAAGGCTTTTGAAGTGTGCTGTCCTGCTGCCAGTGGGGAAGGTGGGTGTCCTGAAGGCCCTGACGGACACGCTGGTGGGGTGCTGCTCTCAGGGGAACAGATGTAGGGGGTGATGGATGCTAGTGGGCGGTGCTGTAGCAGAGACCTTGTGCTCTCAGCCTGTCAGAAAGCTTGTCCTCAGGCACATGGAGCCCAAAACTGTGACATCATTTCCTTCCAGACTGCAGGCAGGGCTGGCCAGCAGTCTGGACTCTGACTAGCTTATTCTAAGAGCTGTAATCATGTGGGGGCTTGGATGGTAAGAGAGGTCATAACCTATGAACTAAAAGACAGTCTCTTTCAACAAATGGAGAGAAAAAGATAGTCACTCAATTCCTCTCTGCAGCTCTGCCTATATATTTAAAAGTCCTCAGCATTTAATTTTTCTCTAGTCTATACACTTGACATACATAAAACAATCTCAGGTTTATCTGAAATGATTTGTTGTCCTTAAAGTCCAAGCTTTTTACGTTGTAGCTGCTTACAGGTCCTCATCAACTCAATGTGGAGCAGAGAGAGCTCGGCCCGGTGACTGTGTGACTGATGGAGGTGTGAGCAAAGGTGACCTTTAGCTGTAAACACTCATCAAATTTCACAGCCTCCAAAATGTTAGCGCCGCAGAGAGCCTGGGAGGATGCAGACGCTGTGTCTGGCCTTATTAGAGCCAGGCTTTTGCAATGACAATTAGCAACATCAACAGCACTTCATATCCACAAGCTGCAGGGCCAGTGCTCGAAGGAGCAGGTAATTCAGGGGCACGCGTACAGAAAAGCAACCATTTCCTCCTCCTCATTAGAACGCAGTTTTCTTTCTTATTAAGAATAGACCAGAATCGCTCAGTTTCCTTGTGCTGTCACATTAAAAAGCCAAACAAAGAAACACGACTGTAACTTTCACTTTACCATGCGGTGGCAAGAGGTGTTAATGTTGAAAAGGGGAGCCTTCTTTAATCTGTATGTACGTTCATCACACCATTTACAGCTTTGCTAACTTCACAGTATACAAATCGTAGCTGTGAGGTGGTCTCTCCTTTTCCTAAGAACATGCTAAGCAGAAACTCTGCCTTGACAGCAGGGAAATAAATTGACGCCAGAAATAAACGGAAACATCTTGACTGGAAGTTGAGGGCCGAGGTTACGTTCTTACCTGCTAACTTACTGGTACGCGGGATCTCAGAGCTAAAGAGCCCTCAACTTATTTCTGGGTTTTTTTTTCTAAAAAGAACCCTGAAAACACCCTTTACCATAAAGTAAGTGGACACCTTTTTAGATGTTGAGAAAACACTCAATCCAGGAATTGGGGTTTTAGGTGAAGGTTAATCGGGGGGGAGAGGACTTGCCAATCAGCTCTCCAAAGCCGTATTATACTGCAACAGCCCTGCCAGGGAGCTACTTCGATTGTACCTCATGCAACTAAAGTGCATGAACACTCAACAAATTGGCCACAATCACAAGATACCAATGTCTTCACTTAATACGAAGGAGCATGAAATAATTCAGCGTACGTTTGAAAAGCTGAGTTTGGAACCCAAGTGACTGCTTGTTTCCTGCTGGAGGACAAGAGGGAAGGGGCAGTGAATCCCTGAGCCCTTCAGCAAAAATCCACCCCCCGCAAATTTCCACAGAGAACTCGGTCTCTTCCTCTGGACAAAAAGCAGCACAACAACTATTAGGAAACTGAATGTGGGGAAGGACAGTGTGAGGAATAACGGCTTCAGGTTTTCTTCTCTAATGAGATGTCTAATGATGCTCCTAAAGGGAATACAAGAGGAACAGAAAGCTATTTTTTTTTTAAATGAGTTTTTAAAAACTCAAGATTAAGGCAGCAGTGTGTTCATTTCTTCCAAGCACCTGTTATGTACCCAGTATAACACCAGCTCCGGACTGAGATGTTTTCGGAAGCACACATTTCCCCAGGTCAAACACTGGTTGGAGCTCATCTTTGGAACTGCTTCTAAGATTGTACGGAAAAGAGGTAGATCTGAGATCCGACCCGCTTTGGAGAACGAGGTTTAGGGCTAGAGAGCGCCTGACTACAGCACCGGGGTCTTAACTTTGCCTACCCCGCAGAGCAGAGACCTCTGCACGCCAGCCCATGGAGTCAGACTCACAGGCTCCAAACCACGAGGTCCGTGAACGTGGGCGGCTCTGGGACCTGGGCCGGCGGGACAAGAGGGGCTGCAGAGATGAAATGAGAACCAGTGTCCACTGGCTGAAAGGTTCTCAATCAAGGCAGAGGTTAGGGGACCTCTTCCTTGTGTAGCAAACATGTAAGTTTACCGCTCAGAGTAAAACTACCAAAGGTATGGCCTGTGCAAATGCCACCAGCTGCCAGGTCTCTGCAGGGGTATCACTTCTGCAGCCATATCCGGCATCCCCCACCCCCACAAAGACAGACAGGAGTAAGGTGGTTTGATATACTTTCACATACCACTGTCGGGAGTCCAGATTTTTTAGCTCTCTCAATAATTTTGAATTTTTCTTCAACAGATGGAAATTCTTCCTATAAAGGAAAAGGAATGGAAGAAAAGTCGTGTGATCACACATCAATTTTGCCCTTTCCAATCAGTCAATGAACAAACCTACCTATTCATCCATCCATCTGTCTACCCATCCACAACTACATCATTCACCAAAGATTTGCAGCCGAAGCCTACAGAATGAACTTCATTCTTAAGATATCCGAAGGCATCATGACTCCACTGCATCCGGTTACTGTCCAGGGACAACGGGTGGCTGTGGTCCATGAGTGTGTGACTTGTGTGTGTGCCTGTATCTCTGTTTCCACTGTCAGCTCTGCCATGAGACTCTTCCCCATCTCTGCAGCTCAAACCCACCCCTTCCGCAGAGTCTGCTCCACTGCCCCCTACTTCTGGATGGCCTGGCGGTTCTTCTAGAGGTCCTGAGTCACACTGTCTTTCATCAGAGTTGTATCGGGTACTATGGTACAGAAAAACCTGGACAAACTTTTTGGCCAACTCAATATTAAGTCTTCTTCCCTCACCAGAGCTAAGGAGAGACTGTGGCTTATTCATCTCTGCAGTCCACTGGCATCTTTAATGAAGGCAGAAGCAACAATGGACAGAGCAGTAATTTAAACACACACACAGAGTAAATGCTCGATACCCTTTAAAATACACAACCGATGTTGGGAATTCCATCTGTGCATCAGTACAGCCCACTTAATTTCATTTCTAGCTTTAATTTAGCAGCAGAAAATAAGCTATAAATCCTGAAATAGAGAAAAATCTCCACTTCTGTTCTGCTTCCCAAACCCGAAACTGATAAGAACTGTCACACAAAAATAAGAAGACAGTTGAAGGTCTAGAGTGGATCGTTACCTTCTGTCCCAAGAATTCATTCCCAAGTCATCGAGCAGCAACCTGCAGAAGTAAAAGGCTCCCCGGGGCTCCACCGGTGATGGCGGCTCCTGGCTGGCAACCTTCATGGCCACGTCCAAGTCGCACCTCTGGACATACTCATCTTCCTGTGCGCTCTGACGCAGGAGGATCTCGGTGATTTCCTTCTCTTGGGCACGGTTCATTCCACACGGGGGTGGGGAAGGCTCGTTGAGATGGAGCTGTGACGGTAAAAGGCATTCGGGACTCGTGTGGCCAATGTCTTCAAGTAATTTGTTGAGGACGTCCTCCCCCTCCTCAGTCTGAGAAAGATCCCTCTGAGGTCCAGGTGTTTGGTGATGCCAGCCCGAGATCAGGAACGAGGGACTTCTGCCCTTTGGGGCTAAGCAGCCTTCCAGAGGTCCATAGAGCACCTTCCCGTCCCAGGAGTACTTCCCCGAGATGTCCCTCACGATCACTCTCACGTCCGAGGGGGCGCCCTCCGGCGACCCACCGGGAGGACCCGCTGCGGGTGTCTGCAGGTAGGAGATGAGGGTGCTATCGTTGAACACAAACAACTGCAGGTTCGGGCTCCTGAACACGTCGGGGGAGAGCTCGGCAGCGTCGGCATGTGTGTTGTCGTGGTGCTCACTGACCAAGCTGTGCAGCACGGCGGGGCCCCCGCGCAGGGGGAAGTGTCCCAGGTGGTTCACCAGGTGTGCCATCACCATGCGCGCAGTCAGCGGGATCAGCTCCATGCTCCTTCGCCTCCTCTCTGCCGACAGCAGGACGACAGCAGGACGGGGACACCGAGAGACAGTGGAGAATGAAAGTGAAAAAGGACCACCACCGGATTGCAATCGGTCCCTAGCATGGTGGATTTTTTTTTTTTTAGTCTGGGGATTTTTTCCACCCATTTTCTCTTTTTGACATTCATTCTACTTGAATTTAAAAGCACAAGTTAGATAGATGGCTGAAAGAACCAACTTACGTGAAGATCTCATTCGGAAAGGGATATTTAAAAACGTGTAGATACAGACATAAACCAGAGACAGATCCCGATCCTGAAGGGGTGACAGTTCTAGGAGCTCCAGGAGGTGGACATCTGCCGTTGGATAGGACGGCAGCGCAGAGGGCTGGGGGCTGGGGAGGTGGCCTCACTCCCCTCAGTGGGTGACGGGAGACATTCATAAGGGATGAACTGAGCCTGGGACTGCTGAAATATATTTGAAGCAATTTGCTTTAGGATTATTGTGGCTATTTATGTTTTGCTGTGAGGTCATTTTAAATATTTAACAGAATCTGATATATTAATAATTCATGGAATTACTTAGAAGGCTTTCACTGAGTTTGTAGTTGATGATTAAATGCCCAGGAGCAACTAATTTATAAAATTTTTAAGACTTCAGATGTATAGAAGGACTTTGACAATACCATGTGAAAGGGGGCTGTGTGAAATGTTTGCGATATGAGGGAGAAGCAGATGAAATCCACAAGTAGGGACTGAAACGATTACTTAAGCCTGAGAACAGTTAGGGAAATCTTAATCCACCAAATTTACAAGGGAACTGTGTATTAATCTAAGAACAAGTCAAAATAAAACCTTTTAATAAAAAAAATCACTAGACATTTAAACAAACTAAGATTTCTAATTTGGGCTTAAAGGTTTAGGAAATACTTGATTTCTAAATTCACAGCATGAAAAATCAAATACTAATTAAAACATCAATAACTATAAATATGCTTTCTCATGCTAACCATCCTCCCTCTCAGACAGCAGAAATCTAACTGACTTATTTATACATAATCAATATTATGATGTAAAAATCCTAGAAACAATCAAATCCTAGAATCTAGGAAATTCTGTGTGATGAGTGAGAACCAGACTGTCCTCACTTTTCTTGGATTTCTTCTTAATTTTTTCTTTTTGAGGAACAGGAAATCACCTGTATTCAACAATGAAAAATAAAACTTCATTTAAAAATCGTAACTTTTTAGAAGCAGAGGAGGTCATCTACATCTGTCTCTGAAATGAAATGCTTCTTCCCTACCCTCTGAAGTGTGCATGATTTCCATACAGCTGAGAAATTTAAACACCTCAACTCATTCCCTTGAAATCACAGTTATGAATGCCTTTGCTTTTGTGTCCATATTAACTTTTTCAAAAGTTACAGATGCTTTTTATTCATGCTTATCATCCCATATGAATACACGCTCCATCAGAAATGTTAATGCTCCAACAACAAAGGTGCAGCCAGCTGGGGGCTCAGAAGTCCATAATGTAAGACACCGCATGGTGATGACACGGTAGCACAGGCTACGAAACTAACAAGAAAGGTCCAACTGGATAAAGGCCATGGCAGAAAACAACAACTGGAAAAGCGACTTTCCTCTACTTTTACTTACATAGGTTGTACTTTCAACTTGCAGTAAATACAAGTTTGTATTTTAATGAATGTGCTTGAATTCTACAATGGGAAATTAACCTGGAGTCACGTTAATCAAGTCATAAACCATGACACACCCAATAAAAACCCCAAATATCTCTGGTACTGAAAAGTAAGGAAGGGAGTATTTGTGAAATAAGAACTGCTCTTCCCTGGCAGACTTCAGCTGCATCAATTGCCCGGGGCTACCCTGAAAAATAAAGAGGAAGTCTAGACTCCATCTATGAGAGAACAAGCTTGTGACGTCCAAAAAGCACGCAAAAATATATTCCAAATATTTATTTTATTTTTCTAAATTTAGAGATGAAATATAAAAACGGTAGCGTTAGGTTGTCCTTTAACTTTCATTTTTTTAAAGCTCCTCCCTTCCCTTCTTCTTAAGCACTTAGGTATTAACGATGAGAAAAGTGAGCAGGTGTCATGACATTGATGGTTCCTCCCCAAGCTGGGCCAGCAGCCGCCTCAGCTGTAGGTGGTGGGGTCTCTCCCGCTTGTAACTCTATTTGAAAGTAGTAATTACCTCAAATGTGGGAAATGGTCTATGAAAGAATCATCTGAAAATAATAGATAAAAATATAACATTGCTTATCAGAAACATTATCTGAGTAGAAACAGTGTGGTTATAAATGATGAATTAATGACACTGAATGAAAACACCCCTCAAATATGGGCACGTTTTGTTTAACCTGAAATACCTATATCTTTATGTTTCCTCTTCGTTCTTAACAAGGATGTACTTATTTGCCTAGAGAGGCTGTGGGTGCTAGTACGTTTTTAAGCTTTGTTTTTTAACTTAGCAAAAGTGTTAGAGAATTTTAAAACTCCTTTGCCATAGAAGTTTAAACCTCACTTTGAGTAACACAGAGCTGTGTTAGGACAAGTTTGCATAAGGTCCTGAGGTTTTCTGGAGAATGAATGGTCAAGTCAAAGAGTGTTGGACATTGAAAGAAAGTGGTACAAAAATTTAAATGTGCAATTTTAGGTTCATCCTTTTTCATTACCCTGTTAATCTTCTGCCATTTTTCTGTCAAGAGTCATAATCAGCAGTGAACCTGTTTTTGGACTACAAGGCAGGAAACAGCAAAAATAAATAGATCAAAGGTCATTTTACTGAAAAAAAAATGTTTTGAATTTACAACTGTGGGAAAAAAAATGTCAAGAAAAGATTGCAACTGGAAAGAACAGGGGACTCCAGAAGGAGACCCACAAATGACGAACCAAATGGGCGACACAACGTGACGAGGTGTCTCATGCTGCCAGCCAGCAACACAGCCCCGATCAGTCTTCTGTCTCCATTACGCAAAACCCCGAGTGAAGAATTCGCTGTTCCAGGACCCTGTGGATAAACCTTAAATCCACATTCCACCTCTGTTACTTCTGACCTGTACACCCTTGGGAAAATCCCTTTGCCTTGGTCTGCTCGTCTATAAAAGGAGCTAAAATGAGGCCTCGCTCCCAACTGGCGCCCCACTCCCGTCCCCCACCCCCAGCCAGAAGCACACCCTGGACTCTGCAATCTTGCAAACACAGCCCTGGACCTGAACCCTCACTGGCTAATGCCGCTGTGTCCTTCCTCCCTTCCCAGGAGGCCCCACAGGGGACCGTCTTGGGGCTCCAAACAGTCACGCCCCAGGTCACCTGCTCATGCTGTCTGGCTGCAGACCAACCACGCTGTGCAAAGTATTCAGCAAAACCCACCACCAAACACTTGGTTGGGAAATAAAACAGCTGCTTTTCTGGTCTCACCCTCCCCGAGCTTCTGGAAGCCTGTGAACCTGCTGACCTTCTTCAGCTCCTTGTCTGTTTTCTTCCCTTGACCTCCTAGAAATGACTCCTTTTGGTTCTTTGTCCATTTCCCTGACTTTGTTTTCCTGGTGACACGCCCTCGCTCCTTTTTCTTTAAGGAAGTTTTACCCGCAAAGTTCTGTTCTTAGGCCTAGGTTTTTAACTTGCAAAGTCCATAACATTTTCATGGATGATCTAACACTCTATACCCACATTTTTTTTTAACTTTTTTTTTTTTTGCGGTACGCGGGCCTCTCACTGTTGTGGCCTCTCCCGTTGCGAAGCACAGGCTCTGGACACGCAGGCTCAGCAGCCATGGCTCGCAGGCGCAGCCGCTCCGCGGCACGTGGGATCCTCCCGGACCGGGGCACGAGCCCGTGTCCCCTGCATTGGCAGGCGGACTCTCAACCACTGCGCCACCAGGGAAGCCCCTTAACTTTTAATTTTTGAGACAACTGAAGATTCACACGCACTTGTAAGAAATAATAGAGAGAGAGCCCAGATATCCTTCACCCGAATGGTAACATCTTGAGTAACAATAGTATAATATCACATTTGTCACCGAAAGAATTCATCAGTCTTCAGAGTTCACTAGTTTCAGTGCGCGTGTGTGAGTCTAGGCATATAGATGGCATCTATCACACATACAGATGACACATCCACATGCTGACTCATATTCCAAGGCCTAGAGATGGGCTCTTGTCATTTGGGGAGAAGGTGGTTAGGGGGGTAAGCACAGCCCCGAGGTCCTGACACACCCACATGTCTACGATGGGCCCTCCGCCGGGAGCAGAGTGGCCTCACACCACCCCTTTGTGATGCCCGCCTGGTCCCGACGCTCTACCAGCTCCTCGCAAAGTCAGCCCGTCCTTCCAAGTCTGGCTTAGGTCCTTCTCCATGGGAAGCCCCTATGGTGCTGCCGGGCCACACACGAGTCCTTCTGCCTGAATCCTGTCGCCCCCGCCACCCCCCGCCACCATGAGACGAAAAGCTCCTTGGGGACAGAAAATGGACTGTGTTTGTGGGTTTGTGGGTCCCGTGGGTCCTCGATAATACAAAATTTAACTAAGATGGGAAAAGAAAGGCGAGGAGAACAGAAAAAGAGAGGAAATGAGGAAGGAAGGACTTGCTATCACAGAGCACTCTAGAAACCTGGATTTCAACCACCGGATTCTTAAAAAGTAACACAGCGAGTATTAACAAATGGCTACCGTCTTTTCTTTTCCTGTCAACTGGGATGACTATTCTGAAGAATCTTACCCTCTTCGACAGTAAGCAGGTTGCCCAGTTCTGCTGATGAATGAAATTGGACCGGCTCAGAATTCTTCACGTTTGCCAGTGGGAGGAAGGGGTCGTAATCCGCGGATGACAGGTCAGCCAGGGTCAGGGTGTAGCGGCTCTGCTGGGTGTACGTGCTTGAGCCGCAAACACAGCAGTGCAGAACCTGTGAAGCACGGAAGGGATTGTGTGCCAGGGATGCCCCCAACCTCCTGCCCCCTGACGACCTGTCAAACTACAACAGCACTTAGGAGATAACTGGGACCATTATACTTTTTCTTCCTTTGATAAACAGATTTTGTCCAACTAAGACTGTGGATATTCCTACAACAGAAACAGTTCTTTTCATAACGAAGCAGATACAGACCATGTCCCATGAACACTGGGGGATTCTGACCAAACTGCAGGTGTTTGACGATAACAGTCGGGTAAAACGCGCGCATCGTGAACTGGGTAACCACTGCTTCTCTATAATAACTGTTCTGCTCTCACTCCTTAAGTCATTCATTTGTTTTAAAATGCTGAACCCCCATAAATCCTTGTCAAAAGGGCACAGATAAGTATGTGAATGCCTAAAACCTGTTTTGGTGATTCTCTGATGCTGCAGTCCATGCTCTGTGCCCCGAGGCCTGGGGGAGACTCACCCTGTAGATGTAATCCAGCAAGGGGGTCCGGGCTGCGGGCTGCTCGTCCAGGGCCGCCGTGGACACGGGGTGGAGGAGGGCGCCCGCCGGCAGCGCCATGCACCAGTCCAGGAGGCAGAGCAGCAGGGACACGAGGAACTGGAAGACGAAGCAGACCCAGAGCCTCAGGCTGCAGCCTCGCAGACTCCACCCCAAGTGACAGCAAACCTTCAGTGAAGCAGAACCTTCCCGGCATCGCAGCCATTGTTCAGGGACACAGAAATGAATGAGGTTTTCACAGAGAGGCTGTTAGGGCCAGTCCTAACAGGGGATATTATAGATATCCTTGTTTGTTGTTTTTTGTTTTTTTGCGGTACTCAGGCCTCTCACTGTTGCGGCCTCTCCCGTTGCAGAGCACAGGCTCCGGACGTGCAGGCTCAGCGGCCACCATGGGCCTGCCGCTCCGCGGCAGCCCCTAACAGGGGATGTTATAAAGGATAGCCCTGCATGTGATAGTATTTGCCATCTGTTTTATTACATTCTTAAAAAACAAACTCTAGAGGGCTTCCCTGGTGGCGCAGTGGTTGAGAGTCCACCTGCCGATACAGGGGACTCGGGTTCGTGCCCTGGTCCGGGAAGATCCCACATGCCGCAGAGCGGCTGGGCCTGTGAGCCATGGCCACTGAGCCTGCACGTCCGGAGCCTGTGCTCCGCAACGGGAGAGGCCACAACAGTGAGAGACCCGTGTACTGCAAAAAAAAAAAAAAAAAAAAAAAAAA
>NW_021703769.1:45361107-45365499 GCF_005190385.1 Monodon monoceros | reverse complement strand
AAAAAAAAAAAAAAAAAAAAAAAAAACCCTCTAGAGATTGGGATTGACATATATACACTAATATGTATAAAATGGATAACTAGTAAGAACCTGCTGTATAAAAAAACAAAATTCTAAAAAAAAAAAAAAAGAAGTGCCATTCTGTAAAAAAAACAAAGTCTAGGGAGGACCTGACTGATGTGCCACTTACCTTCTTATCTGTTTCCACTGAGGAGTGCTCTGCACTTGGTAAAAGAAAAGCAATCGTGGCCACGAGGATCTGCAGAGAAGACAAATTCCCAATCAAACAGACCCCAGTAACAGTTCTGGAAGCCGTGTGAAAGGAGGCCCAGGACGGCCTTGCCACTAAAGCCAGCCTGGTGCCAACTCCCAGAGGGAGGTGACATCAAGCGAAGAGTCACCTCAGAGATTTGTGTGACCTGAAAACCAGAAGGCGATGGCCATGCCTGTTTCCACTCTGCTGGCAGTGAAATCGGGGGCCCAGAGGAAGGAGTATTTCTCTCTGCAGTCACACAATCTCCATTTTCCATCTCCACGCTTCTCACAAGGAAAGCAACAAATACTTGCAAAAGTAATTCTGAAGATGCTCCCATTTACTTTTCTTATAAATTACCCCAGGTCTCCCCACACCTGCGGCTGCAGGGTAACAGCACCACTTTCATTCTCAAAGGTATTCCAGTTTAGGTGATGAGTTATATGGTCGCCCTAAAACCCAACTATACACTTTGCAGCAGCTTATATGCCTATCGTCCAAAGTTCTGTTTCACTCTAGGTCCCTTGAGGTTGAAAATCACTTGTGATTTCTGCTGTATCTCTGAGAGAACAAAGTGACCTCACGGGTGAAATCTGTCTAGGGCTGAGAGAAAATAAATCATATCCCTTCCTCTGCACTGGGTGTGTACAGAACAGGGCATGTTTAAAGGGCAGCTACAAAACCTGGCAGGAACAGCCGAGCCTTACCAACCACACCTACAGGGTGAGGGTACCTGCCCCTGTGCAAGCCAGCACCTTCACGTGCCACTGATGTCTGGGGTGTTTTCGTGGAGGTTCTTCCTGTTCCTCTTGCCCCCGTCCTCCACCAGTGACCCCACGGAGGGTATTACATTCGTAATCTCATTACAGCCGGGTGATCACGCTATGGCAGAAAGCTCGGTCCGGGCCTTCGGTCTGGGAGAGGCCCCCATACCCCACCCCCGCCCACACACACAGGGCATCACAACCAGCTGCCGACTCCTTGTTGGCACCATCCAAATTACTCTGGATGAATGAAGCCCAATCGACAAAAGGTCTCTTTGTTGTGGTCGTGTTTGCCTTTCAAACTCCCCAAGTGTAAGGCTGCCCTGGAACACTGGTGGCTTCTTACGTGGTGCCTGAAATCGCAGCTGAGAAGAACCAGCGCAATTTACTCTGAAAATGGGTGACTCACACGGCAGTTTAATGGTTGGTTCTCCAACCATTATTTGAGTATCTAGAATTAATTAAATATCCAATGTAATAAAAGGGACACGCTGATGTTTGAGCATTATGGGAAAAAGACTTACTTCTGCAATTTTCCGAGGCAGAGAGGTTTCAAACATCTGAAGCTTTTCCCAGTAGGAAACCAGCAACTGAAGCACATCACAAGCTACCTGGGCCACGATTTTGTTAGGAAACTAGAAAAGAAAACAAAACCCCAAACGAAATAACCTCACTTCACGTGTGCAGTATTCCTAAAGAAGAACCCAACAACGATTTCTTTCCAGCTCCATCTGGGGATCCATGTCCCTGTTGTGCATTAAATATATGAAAAATGTATCTTATCACCAGACAGTTTTTATGTGGTCACTGTCCTGTAACTGCCTTCTGCTAGACTAGCTGTACTAATTTACATAACATTCTATAGAAATAAGTAGTTGTCATGTAATCATTTGGAAATTAAAAGCATAAATTCAAATGCCTTATTCAGATCACACAAATGATAGTTTTGCCGACTGGAGGAAACTGAAATGTAGTACATTATTGAGTACCCCCTGTGTACTGAACCTTTTACGAGAATTGTGTTCATTTTCGCCTTGATAACTCTTCATTAACAGCTCCATAAGGCAGTCGCTATCTTCATTTTACACTTGGAGAAACAAGGATTGATCAAAAGCCTTTCTATCCGATGAAATTAAACTTAACCTGCACATATGACATTCTAAGAAATGTGAAAAATGTGAAGCTAGGAGAACATAATTCAAAGTTATGGGATATTCAGTTATTATTGAGTCTGTTTCCTGCGTCTGGTGTGTGTTCAGGGTCCTCTAGGTGCCCCTGTTTCTTGGGAGATGGCACAGCAATGGGGCAGTTCTCGCAGGGACTGTGGGCTGGGGGTGTGTGGGAGGGATGAGGACTCCCAGTGCTCCCTCCCTGGCCAGACCCTGGGCCACACTGCCATCCACATCCCACCATCTAGGGCAGAACGCTTTGTCACCAAATCTGTGTCCCTGTCTAGGGAGACCTCTGGACTTGCGTCTCAGCTATTTCCACCCTAGGAGCTCCAGGTTGCAGGAAGCAGATGCCAACCGACCAGAGGGCCACAAAAACAACAGAGAGAAGTCAACATTTAGCACCTCAGTGACAAATCACAGTATGAGAAGGGAAAGGTGGTCAGTTTTACTTCTACAGAACAGTTACTGACTGCTCCCCTCCTGACAGGCACAAGGAAACCTGGGGTGAGAGCATCTGCCCCAAGGGGCACTGCACAGCCTCCTCCGGCCACCCAGATCTCCCGCCCCCTGACCCTCATGGCCTCTGTCCACTCCTCAAACACTCTAACTTATTTCTGCCCCAGGGCCTTTGCACCTGGCTCCTTGCTCTGCCTGGGACACTCATTCCCCAGGTCTGCACTCGGCAGGTGCTGCCACATTTTTCAGATCACGGCTCAAGATGTCATCTCCCTCATGAGGCCACCAAGACTGCCCAAAGGCGTGGAGCCCACCCCCTCCAGCTCTTCCGTTCCATCCTCCTCCCCTGCTGTAATTTCTAGACGGCATCAAGGGTTATCAGAGCTGATCCTCTGTGTTTGTTTGCTTGTTGTTTTGTGTGTTTATCTTCTTGCATCTTATTCTCTGTCGTATTCCTAATGCTGAGCACAGCCCCAAGGAGGTCTGAGGGGACGTCGGAATGTGGAGGGAGAGGAAGAGTAAGAGTGGGCACTGGGGGCATTTCTGCTGCGTCCCGCTGGTCGGGTCACATGGTAGAAACATAAGGTTGGCATGGCTCTTGCATTATGGCCGGAGACAGGCAAAGTGACAATGGTGAAATGAGGGACATGGCAGACAAGAGGGCAGAGAGGGATGAGGCGTGAGAGGTGGGGGCAGATGACAGAGAGAAGCCACTGGGGCCGGGGGTGGGGGGCGGGGGAAGGGAGGGGGAGAGCTGCGCTGAGCCGGGAAGAACGTGGGGTCGGGCAGGGGCCAGTTTCCTTCCAGGCAGCGGGCCCAGGGCCCAGGGTGCAGGCACCAAGGCAAGAAGAGTCAAGAAGAGTCGCTATGGAGGTCTGCGAGGGCGGTGGTGTTCCTGACATGTGGAGGGCTGCGGGATGTGGGGATGAAACATATCACCCACTTGCTCACCAGCACATGCCCACGGGGTACCAACAATGTACCCGGCACCGAATGAGCAGCACAGAGGACAAGACGTACAGGGTGACACAGTCCCTGCTCTGAAGGAACTGGCAGCTTGGTGCAGCAGGCAGGGGCCCACTCACGGACGTCCCTCTCTGGCAGCAGCACGGAGGGCAGATGTGCAGGTCCAGGCTCGGGCCATGGGGGTCGGGGTGGGGGTGGGCTGGGGAGGAGGCCAAGGGAGCCAGCTGTGGGAGGGGTGGCCCCGGGCAGCAGGCGGGAGTGATCGAAGGCCGTTCAGGACCCGGTGACCAGGACCATGGTGGTGAGGAAGGGAGAGTCGACTATGGCTCCTAAGATGGGCAAGAGAAGGAGGACAGTGGGGCTGAGGGCAGGAATGCAGGGCCCGAGCGCTGATGCTGCCGCTCCCCCATGAGGACGCCGGAGTCTGTAAGTCTGGCTCTGGCTTAGCAGAGTCCCACCCCACTGCCCACACGAGCTCCCACCCGCAACAAACGAGTAGCCGAGTGGACTTCTCCAGAGGCTGCACAGCACTTTGTTCCCATCGCTGTCATGGCCAGAGGCTGGTTTTTATCGACACCCCCTGGCGGGCGCTTCCCTAGCTTTGCTGCCCATGCCCTTCCCGTGCCTGAGGGGACACCTATGTCAACCTCGCCAAGCGCTCCTGGAGGGCACGGTTCCAGCAGAGCAGAGCCCGGAGACGGAGCCATGCAAAGCCCACAGGCAGAACTCGTGCTCCCTGCTGCCAACTGGGCAGGTAGGGCCGAGCCTCCTCCTCCCCCCC